>NC_142795.1:51516174-51726370 GCF_049724085.1 Artemia sp. Qi Xiang Cuo
AAAAATACAAAATATTCCTTTATTACCTCTGCAAAACGGCTAAAAATGAAGAATTCATACACATTTTCAACTAGCTAAGGGTAAGTGTTTTAAATATGAGCCATTCTGTTGCGAAAACACACAAAAGTTAGAAAAAATGCAAAATGTTCCTTTATTACCTCTGAAAAATAGCTAAAAATGAAGAATTCATACACATTTTCAACTAGCTAAGGGTAAGTGTTTTAAATATGAGTCATTCTGTTGTGAAAATACACAAAATTTAGAAAAAATACAACCTGACCCCCCTAATTGAAGGATATAAATTAGGACCCTGGGAAAGTAAATTCCTTGTATTTTGTGGGACCCTACCGTAGAAGGTGTTTAAGTGAAATTAAAGAGCTAACAAAGTACCCCAAGGACATGAGGAGATATTAGCTAACTATTCTTCACAACTAATTTTCCAACAGTCTTAAGCAAGTTTTTTTTCAAACCAATATATCTACCAAACGTTCAATACCTGAGTTAAATTAAGAGGTTTCAATTTCAGGAAAAAATTAATCATATTTTGCTTATTTTTGTTGGAAAACACACTGAAAAGACATATTATTGAACTCACATCAAACATTGCCGGGCTTGCATTTGAAGAACCTTCCATTATTTTCTATCTTGCCCTCTATTTCAGCATATACTGACTTTTAAAGTTTTTCAAAACTCTTAAATATACTAACCAAACGGTTATTTATTTATGAAATCGAGCAAACTGTTGATTTATAACAATAATTACCTTTCTATATATCAATTAACACTCACTGGAATTGCCACTTTTCACGCGCGGAGAAGGGTTTCAAAAAAATACTTCTTAAATTACTTAGACTATATGTGTCGAACGAGACATCTTCAATGCAGATTAATTAATTGTTACGTTTGATTTTATTTTGAAAATCGGAGATTATCAATAGGCAGTGAGAATTTCTGTAAATCTATCAAAGATTGATTAGGTTTATGTTGAGGCTAGGTTAGATTATGTTAAGTTAGGTTAATTTAGGGTAGACTAGCTTAGCCTAAGTACGAGAAAGAAAAGTTCTTAGGTATGGAGCTCCCCCACCGCCTCAACCATCGCTCTTGAAATCCCTTGAATTAGGTTAGAGACAGACAAAACGTTAGGTGTATGGTTAGGTTAGATTATGTTAGGTTAATTTAGGTTAGACTAGCTTAGCCTACGTAGCCCCCCTCCCCCACCGCCTCAACCATCGCTCTTGAAATCCCTTGAATTTTGTTAGCTACATACCAAAATGTAGTGTTTGGTTGTGTTTAGTTTTGTGTATGTTAGGTTAGGTTAAGGACTGGACGGCTCTAGGTCTATTTTTTTGGATTTGGGGGGGGGGGGCTCCCGCCCCCCTCCAACAACATGTATGGTGATTGTTATGGGATTGTGTTGTATTGTAGGTTAATTTATGTTAGACTCGCTTAGCCAACGTACGGCCCCCCCCCCACCCCCGGGGGCCCCGGGGACTGAAAGCCTACCACGGGTGGGACCCCCACCACCAAGGTTAGGTTACCTAACAATTCAAGGTGACCCCCCCCAACCCTGGGGGGACGGGACCGAAAGCCTGACACGGGTAGGACCCTCACCACCAAGGTCAGGTTAGGTTAGATTAGGTTAGGTTACCTAATATTTCTAGGTTAACTTACATCAGGTTAAGTGGCATGCAACTTAACCTGATGTAAGTTAACCTAGAAATGTTAGGTAACTTAACCTAATCTAACCTAACCTGACCTTGGTGGTAGGGTCCTACCCGTGTCAGGCTTTCGGTCCCGTGGCCCCGGGGTGGGGGGGTCACCTTGAAATGTTAGGTAACCTAACCTTGGTGGTGGGGGTCCCACCCGTGGTAGGCTTTCAGTCCCCGTGGCCCCCCGGGGGGAGCTAGTCTAACCTAAATGAACCTAAACTACTCTAACCTAACCTAACCACCACTAAAACTGTTGTTTGAGGGGGGCCAGCGCCCCCCCCAAAATAAAAAACCTTAACCCAGGTGGCCGATGCTCAGTACCCTAACCTAACATCCTATTAACAACCAAACCCATATACATCTCTTTTTGTCTGTCTCTAACCTAATTCAAGGGATTTCAAGAGCGATGGTTGAGGCGGTGGGGGAGGGGGGGCAACCGAGGCTAATAGAGTCGACCCTAAAGGACCCTAACCGAACATAATCTAACCTAACCTAACCATACACCTAACTTTTTATCTGTCTCTAACCTAATTCAAGGGATTTCAAGAGCGATGGTTGAGGCGGTGGGGGAGCTCCACACCTAAGAACTTTTCTTTCTCGTACGTAGGCTATGCTAGTCTACCCTAAATTAACCTAACCTAACATAATCTATGAACCTTCATTTTTAGCCGTATTGCAGAGGTAATAAAGGAATATTTTGTATTTTTTCAGAACTTTTGTGCTTTTCGCAACAGAATGGCTCATATTTAAACACTTATCCTTAGCTAATTGAAAATGTGTACGTAATTCTTCATTAATTAGCCATCTTGCAGAGTAATGAAGGAATATTTTGTATTGTCTCAATTAGTTTGTGCGTTTGCAACAGAATGTGCTCATATTTGAAACCACTTACTCTCGCTAGTTGAAAATGTGTATGCAATTCTAGTGAGTGTTAATTGATATATAGAAAGGTAATTATTGTTCTAAGTCAACATTTTGTATTTTTTACTAACTTTTAGTGTAGTATTTCACAGAGCAGAATGGCTCATATTTAAAACACTTACCCTTAGCTAGTTGAAAATGTGTATGAATTCTTCATTTTTAGCCGTATTGTCAGAGGTAATAAAGGAATATTTTGTATTTTTTCTAACTATTGAATATGTGTTTTTCGCAACAGAATGACTCATATTTAAAACACTTACCCTTAGCTAGTTGAAAATGTGTATGAATTCTTCATTTTTAGCCATTTTGCAGAGGTAATAAAGGAATATTTATATTTTTTCTAACTTTTGTGTGTTTTCGCAACAGAATGGCTCATATTTAAAACACTTACCCTTAGCTAGTTGAAAATGTGTATGAATTTTTTATTTTTAGCCGTTTTGCAGAGGTAATAAAGGATTATTTTGTATTTTTTTTAACTTTTGTGTGTTTTCGCAACAGCATGGCTCATATTTAAAACACTTACCCTTAGCTAGTTGAAAATGTGTAGGAATTCTTCATTTTTAGCCATTTTGCAGAGGTAATAAAGGAATATTTTGTATTTTTTCTAACTTTTGTGTGTTTTCGCAATCGAATGGCTCATATTTAAAACACTAACACATAGCTAGTTGTAAATGTGTATGAATTCTTCATTTTTAGCAGTTTTGCAGAGGTAATAAAGGTATATTTTGTATTTTTTCTAACTTTTGTGTGTTTTCACAACAGAATGTCTCTTATTTAAAACACTCACTTTTAGCTAGTTCAAAATGTGTATGAATTCTTCAATTTTACCCGTGTTGCATATATAATACAGGACTATTATGTATTTTTTCTAACTTTTGTATGTTTTCGCAACACAATGGCTCATATTTAAAAGACTTACCCTTAGCTAGTTGAAAATGTGTATGACTTCTTCATTTTTAGCCGTTTTGCAGAGGTAATAAAGGAATATTTTGTATTTTTTCTAACTTTTGTGTGTTTTCGCAACAGAATGGCTCATATTTAAAACACTTACCCTTAGCTAGTTGAAAATGTGTATGAATTCTTCATTTTTAGCCGTTTTGCAGAGGTAATAAAGGAATATTTTGTATTTTTTCTAACTTTTGTGTGTTTTCGCAACAGAATGGCTCATATTTAAAACACTTACCCTTAGCTAGTTGAAAATGTGTATGAATTCTTCATTTTTATCCGTTTTGCAGAGGTAATAACGGAATATTTTGTATTTTTTCTAACTTTTGTGTGTTTTCGCAACAGAATGGCTCATATTTAAAACACTTACCCTTAGCTAGTTGAAAATGTGTATGAATTCTTCATTTTTAGCCGTTTTGCAGAGGTAATAAAGGAATATTTTGTATTTTTTCTAACTTTTGTGTGTTTTCGCAACAGAATGGCTCATATTTAAAACACTTACCCTTAGCTAGTTGAAAATGTGTATGAATTCTTCATTTTTAGCCGTTTTGCAGAGGTAATAAAGGAATATTTTGCATTTTTTCTAACTTTTGTGTGTTTTCGCAATAGAATGGCTCATATTTAAAACACTTACCCTTAGCTAGTTGAAAATGTGTATGAATTCTTCATTTTTAGCCGTATTGCAGAGGTAATACAGGAATATTTTGTATTTTTTCTAACTTTTGTGTGTTTTCGCAACATAATGGCTCATATTTAAAACACTTACCCTTAGCTAGTTGAAAATGTGTATGAATTCTTCATTTTTAGCCGTTTTGTAGAGGTAATAAAGGAATATTTTGTATTTTTTCTAACTTTTGTGTGTTTTCGCAACAGAATGGCTCATATTTAAAACACTTACCCTTAGCTAGTTGAAAATGTGTATGAATTCTTCATTTTTAGCCGTTTTGCAGAGTTAATAACTGAATATTTTGTATTTTTTCTAACTTTTGTGTGTTTTCACAACAGAATGGGTCATATTTAAAACACTTACCCTAAGCTAGTTGAAAATGTGTATGAATTCTTCAATTTTAGCCGTATTGCAGAGGTAATAAAGTTATATTTTGTATTTTTCTAACTTTTGTGTGTTTTTGCAACAGAATGGCTCATATTTAAAACACTTACCCATAGCTAGTTGAAAATGTGTATGAATTCTTCATTTTTACCCGTTTTGCATATCTAATACTGGAATATTTTGTATTTTGTCTAACGTTTCTAAGTTTTCGTAATATGATGGCTCATATTTAAAACACTCACCCGGAGCTAGATGAAAATGTGTATGACTTCTTCATTTTTATACATTTTGAGGAGGTAATAAAGGAATATTTTGCATTTTTTCTATATTTTGTGTGTTTTCGCAACAGAATGGTTCATATTTAAAACACTTACTCTTAGCTAGTAGAAAATGTGTATGAATTCTTCATTTGAAGCCGTTGTGCAGAGCGCAGCCAGGATTCTATTGCAAATTTACTAACTTTTGTGTGTGTTCGCAACAGAATGGCTCATATTTAAAACACTTACCCTTTAGCTAGTTGAAAATGTATATGAATTCTTCGTTTTTAGCTGTATTGAAGAGGTAATAAGGGAACATTTTGTATTTTTTCTAACTTTTGTGTGTTTTCGCAACAGAATGGCTCATATTTGAAACACTTACCCTTAGCTAGTTGAAAATGTGTATGAATTCTTCATTTTTAGCCGTTTTGCAGAGGTAATAAAGGAATATTTTGTATTTTTTCTAACTTTTGTGTGTTTTCTAAACAGAATTTCTCATATATAAAACACTCACCCTTAGCTAGTTGAAAATGTGTATGAATTCTTCATTTTTAGCCGTATTGCAGAGGTAATAAAGGAAGATTTTGCAATTTTTATAACTTTTGTGTGTTTTCGCCACAGAATGGCTCATATTTAAAACACTTACCCTTAGCTAGTTGAATAAGTGTATGAATTCTTCATTTTTACCCGTATTGCAGAGGTAATAAAGGAATATTTTGTATTTTTTCTAACTTTTGTGTTTTAGTAACAGAATGGCTCATATTTAAAACACTTACCCTTAGCTAGTTGAAAATGTGTATGAATTCTTCATTTTTAGCCGTTTTGCAGAGGTAATAAAGGAATATTTTATATTTTTTCTAACTTTTTGTGTGTTTTCGCAACAGAATGGCTCATATTTAAAACACTTACCCTTAGCTAGTTGAAAATGTGTATGAATTCTTAATTTTTAGCAGTTTTTCAGAGTTAATAAAGGAACATTTTGCATTTTTACAATCTTTTCTTTTATTACCCATTATACTTTATCATTAATTTATAATTGAACCTTTATCTAGTTTATATTGTTATGTTATTCTACATTTTTATCCGTATATCGTTTGTTCAACCGTTACATTTTGTATTTTTTCAATAAATTGATTGTTTACAAAATATAATGGTTAATAATTAAAATATTTACCCTTTAGCTAGTTGAAAATGCGTATGAATTCTTCAATTCTAGCCGTTTTGCAGAGGTAGTAAAGTAATATTTTGTATTTTTTCTAACTTTTGTGTGTTTTCGCAACAGAATGGCTCATATTTAAAACACTTACCCTTAGCTAGTTGAAAATGTGTATGAATTCTTCATTTTTAGCCGTTTTGCAGAGGTAATAAAGGAATATTTTGTATTTTTTCTAACTTTTGTGTGTTTTCGCAACAGAATGGCTCATATTTAAAACACTTACCCTTAGCTAGTTGAAAATGTTTATGAATTCTTCATTTTTAGCCGTATTGCAGAGGTAATAAAGGAATATTTTGTATTTTTCTAACTTTTGTGTGTTTTCGCAACAGAATGGCTCATATTTAAAACACTTACCCTTAGCTAGTTGAAAATGTGTATGAATTCTTCATTTTTAGCCGTTTTGCAGAGGTAATAAAGGAATATTTTGTATTTTTTCTAACTTTTGTGTGTTTTCGCAACAGAATGGCTCATATTTAAAACACTTACCCTTAGCTAGTTGAAAATGTGTATGAATTCTTCATTTTTAGCCGTTTTGCAGAGGTAATAAAGGAATATTTTGTATTTTTTCTAACTTTTGTGTGTTTTCGCAACAGAATGGCTCATATTTAAAACACTTACCCTTAGCTAGTTGAAAATGTGTATGAATTCTTAATTTTTAGCCGAATTGCAGAGGTAATAAAGGAATATTTTGTATTTTTTCTAACTTTTGTGTGTTTTCGCAACAGAATGGCCCATATTTAAAACACTTAGCCTTAGCTAGTTGAAAATGTGTATGAATTCTTCATTTTTAGCCGTTTTGCAGAGGTAATAAAGGAATATTTTGTATTTTTTCTAACTTTTGTGTGTTTTCGCAACAGAATGGCTCATATTTAAAACACTTACCCTTAGCTAGTTGAAAATGTGTATGAATTCTTCATTTTTAGCCGTTTTGCAGAGGTAATAAAGGATTATTTTGCATTTTTTTAACTTTTGTGTGTTTACGCAATAGAATGGCTCATATTTAAAACATTTACCCTTTAGGTAGTTGAAGTTCTGTAGGAATTCTAAATTTATTGACGTATAGCAGATGTACGATCTGACCCGTTGTCATTATTTCTAACTTTTGTGTGTTGACGATCTAGATTGGCACAGATTTGATTCATTAAACCTTTAGCTAGTTGAAGATCTGAATGAATTCTTCATTTTTAGCCGTAATGCAGAGGTAATAAAGGAACATTTTGCATTTTTTCAAACTTTTGTGTTTACATAATAGAATGGCTCATATATAACACATATACCCTTTAGATAGTTGAAGATCTCTATGAATTCTTAATTTTTAGCCGTATTGCAGAGGTAATAAAGGAATATTTTGTATTTTTTCTAACTTTTGTGTGTTTTCGCAACAGAATGGCTCATATTTAAAACACTTACCCTTAGCTAGTTGAAAATGTGTATGAATTCTTCATTTTTAGCCGTATTGCAGAGGTAATCAAGGAACATATTGCATGTCTTCAAACTTTTGTGTTTATACAATATAATGGCTTATAACAGAATAATTACCCCTTTAGAAAGAATAAATTGATAAATAATAAAAAATTTTTATAATAATATAATATTACCACATTAAACAATTATCAAAATTAAACCCTTTGTTTTTTTTACTAAATATAGATTCTAATATTTAACAAACTTACCCTTAGCAAGTTGAAAATTTGTATGAATTCTTAATTTTTAGCCGTATTGCAGAGGTAATAAAGGAATATTTTGTATTTTTTCTAACTTTTGTGTGTTTTCGCAACAGAATGGCTCATATTTAAAACAATTACCCTTATCTAGTTGAAAATGTGTATAAATTCTTCATTTTTAGTAGTATTTGATATGAAAAAAGTGAACATTTTGCATTTTTTCACTCTTTTGTGTGTTTACGAATTAGTAATTATAAATTAATTTAAAAATACCCTTTATATATTAGAAATTGATACAGTCTACAAAATTATAAGCCATTATGCAGAGGTACAAAAGGTACATTTTGCATTTTTTCAATCTTTTGTGTGTTAACGAAATAGATTGTCCCATATAAGAAAATTATAACCTTTATATTTTTTTCATGCTTTAATTTGAAGTCTTTAAGTCACTGATGTCATATTGTATATATGTATATTTTGTATTTTTTCTTACTATTTGTTGTTTTTAAAATAGTATGGCTCTTATTAAATACACTTACCCTATGATAGTTGAATATGTGTATGAATTCTTAATTTTTACTAGTATTTCAGAGGTAATAAAGGAATATTTTGTATATTTTCTAACTTTTGTGTGTTTTCGCAACAGAATGGCTCATATTTAAAACACTTACCCTTAACTAGTTGAAAGTGTGTATGAATTCTACATTTTTAGCCGTATTGCAGAGGTAAAATGCGGTTATTTTGTATTTTTTCAAACTTTTGTGTGTTTTCGCTATAGAATAGCTCATATTTAAAACATTTACCCTTGGATAGTTGAAAATGTGTATGAATTCTTCATTTTTAGCCGTATTTCAGAGGTAATAAAGGAGCATTTTGTATTTTTTCTAACTTTTGTGTGTTTTCGCAATAGAATGGCTCATATTTAAAACACTGTACCCTTAGCTAGTGTGAAAATGTGTATGAATTCTTCATTTTTAGCCGTTTGTGCAGAGGTAGTAAAGGTAAGTATTTGTGTGTGTGTGTGTGTAAGTTTTTGTGTGTGTAAGTTTTGGCGTGTGTGTGTAGTTTTCGTGTGTGTGTGTGTGTGTGTGTGTGTGTGTGTGTGTAAGTTTTTGTGTGTGTGTGTGAGTTTTTGTGTTCATGTGTAAGTTTTGTGTGTGTGTGTGTGTGTGTGTGTAGTTTGTGTGTGTGTAAGTTTTCGTGTGTGTGTGAGTTTTGTGTGTGTGTGTGTGTGTGTGTGTGTGTGTGTGTGTGTAAGTTTTTGTGTGCATGTAAGTTTTGTGTGCATGTAAGTTTTGTGTGCATGTGTAAGTTTTTGTGTGTGTGTGTGTGTAAGTTTTTGTGTGTGTGTGTGTAAGTTTTGGCGTGTGTGTGTAAGTTTTGGCGTTTGTGTTTAAGTTTTCATGTGTGTGTGTGTTTCAGTTTGTGTGTGTGTGTTTAAGTTTTTGTGTGTGTGTGTAAGTTTTTGTGAGTGTGTTAGTTTTTGTGTGCATGTATTTTTTTGTGTGCTTGTAAGTTTTTGCATGTGGGTGTAAGTTTTTGTGTGTGTGTGTGTAAGTTTTGTGTGTCTAAGCTTTTGTGTGTGGTTGTAAGTTTTTTGTGTGTGTGTGTAAGTTTGTGTGTGTGTGTGTGTGTAAGTTTTTGTGTGTGCTTGTTGTTTCTGTGTGTGTGTCTCTTTTTTTGTGTGTGTGTGTGTGTGTGTGTGTGTGTAATTTTCTGTATGTTTAAGTTTTTGCGTGTGTGTGTAAGTTTTAGTGTGTTTATGTGTGATTTTTGTGTGTGTTTGTGTGTGTGTGTGTGTTTTTGCTCGTGTGTGTGTGAGTTTTTTTTGTTTTCTTTTTTTAGTTTTTGTGTGTGTGTGTGTGTATGATTTATTGATTGTGTTATTTATGTCTTTTTTGTTAGTTTTGTCGTGTGTGTGTGTGTGTGTAAGTTTTTTGTGTGTGTAAGTTTTTGTGTGCATGTAAGTTTTTGTCTGCATGTAAGTTTTCGTGTGGATGTGTTAGTTTGTTTGTTTTGTTTTTTGTTTTTGTGTGTTTTTGTTTTTTTTTTTTTGGGGTCTTTTTTGTTTATGTTTTCGTGTGTGTGTTTTTGTTTTCGTGTGTGTGTGTAAGTTTTTGTGTGTGTGTGTAAGTTTTTGTGTGTGTGTAAGTTTGTGTGTGCATGTATGGGGACCGGGGGAGGGCCTTTGGGGCCCAGGGAGGGCGTTTGGGGATCCCGGGGCCCTTGAGGATTGAGGGGTCTTTTGGGAGCCCGGGGAACCTGTGGGGACGGGTGGTGGGCCTTTGGGAGCCCTGTGGACCTGTGGGGACCGGGGAGAACGTTTGGGGGTCTGGGGGACCCTTGGAGGCCGGTTGGACCTTTGGGAGCCCAGGGGACCTTTGAGGACTAGGGGAGGGCCTTTGGGGGTCTGAGGAGTGCGTTTAGGGGATAACATTTCGAAATTTTTACTTTTTCGTTTACTTTTTTTTTGCAGTACTTTCCTGTAATAGATTCCAACGGTATTGCTCTCTAATGACCCACTGTAGTGCATCCCCCGCGGCGCTTCATTGACTCACGGCGCACACCTGCGGCGCATCCTGCGATATTGTTCTGTTCTGTAGTATATGTCAGTAGTACTTCTCTGGCCCGGGGAGGCCCTTTGGGGCAAAGGGTGGGCCTTTGGGGCACAGGGAGGGCCTTTGGGGGTCCGGGGGGGCAGTTGGGGGCCTGGGGGACATTTGGGGACCGGTGGAGGGCCTTTGGGACCCCGTTGGTCCTTTGGGAGCTCGATGGGCCTTTGGGGGGGCCCGGGGATGGCCTTTGGGGGTCTGGGTGGGCCTTTGGGGGCGCCGGTGGTCCTTTGGGAGCTTGGGGGGCCTTTGAGGACCGAGGGCTTCCTTTGGGGTTGGGGTAGGAGGATTGGAACCCTTTGGGGTTGGGTTAGAGGACCTCACAACACTGTTCAAATGAAACTTGTGTATTATAACGACCACAGAGTTTCACCATTAAATTCTCTTCTAAAATCTCTTCAAAAATCATCTTTTAAAATGTCTCTAACTGTTTCGCCGAAATAGTTCCATAACCTGTCTAAAACAGTTTCGCCCAAATAATCCCTAAACGTAGTTCAGCGTGTTCCTTTTGTTTTTGGCATCTCTGCGCTAATGCATTTCAAATTAATAAGAAACCTGATTCCCGCGCTAAAACAATTCATCGCTAAGATCTTTCTCAGAGAATTGTTTCCATGGCCTTTGGCTATTAATATCCTTTGGAGTTCGACCAAAAGAGTTGTTTCCGAGGCAAAGACATTAATGACTTGGATCTATTCCTGGAGAATCGTTTCTATGCGAAAATTTTTAAAGTCTGACAGATGATGTCATTGGTTGATTGATCTGTCAAGAAAGGGGAATTAATTTGTTGTTTCTAAGGGGAATTATTGATTCACGATAGGTGAATTGAGGTCGACAGCACAGGTGTTCCAAATTCCAGGAAACTCATAACATTCGCTGAGAGCGTGCACTTACAACAACAACAACATCGACCTTGACA
Source organism: Artemia sp. Qi Xiang Cuo (assembly GCF_049724085.1). Classification (NCBI taxonomy): domain Eukaryota; kingdom Metazoa; phylum Arthropoda; class Branchiopoda; order Anostraca; family Artemiidae; genus Artemia; species Artemia sp. Qi Xiang Cuo. The sequence continues at coordinate 51,527,466 of NC_142795.1, forward strand.
TTTAGGTCATTGACCCCATTAACCACGTGTTCTCCCTAATGACTCTATGCCCATATTTGGTGTGGGCGTGGGACTGGCACCCCCATCTCTACTTATATATATATATATATATATATATATAATATATATATATATATATATATATATATATATATATATATATATATATATATATATATATATATATATATATATATATATATATATATATATATATATATATATATATATATATATCCATTTACCAAGATTATTTTAGAATTCTCCATTGAAAATAAATGAATTTTACAATAAAAGGTTATCTCTTCAATCTGTTCTTTCAACTGATCTAGAAAAACTAATTGCATCTTAATTCATAGCGAAAAAACATGATTATAATGCCTCCGGGCCGAAACTAGTATTTTTACAAAGAGACCATATTTGAATACGCAATTTGACGATCTATAGTTTTGGCTATCGAACCTAGAAAAACATGTCTGTCAAGTCTTGATGCCTGTCCCATGGTAAGGCATGTACCGTTGAAACTGCACACATAATCATGCCTCAGGCTTGTAGGTGTGAAAGTACAAGATAGCTTTGGCCCAGAAAATAGGTGTTGCCTCAGAAACCAGTCTGGTTGCATTACTCGTCCCTGAATATCTACTTCCAAATATAACGTGTTTGCTCGCTTTATAGGTCCATTATATAGAGAGATTGGTCGCTTTATACAACCTCCGTTCAAATCTTATATATACACACTACTATTTTGCTTCACACACGGTCTCGGCGTCGAAAGTATCAGTGACTGTGGCTAGCACAGCAACAATACGATCAAATTTTGCCTTTACCTTGAAAAAATTAATTTCAAAAACCTTTTTCCACAAAACACGTTTTCAAAGAAAAGTAAAGAGCTTTGTTATGCTAAAAATGAGCAGAAATTAAGTAAGATCATCTTCCAAGCGTAAAAATACCACAAATCACTATCAATAATCAAATAAAACTCAAACCGAACAGAAATTACAATAGATAGCCGAGTCAAACTCAAAACGAGTAAAAATTAACATTAGTGGGCTGAATGATGATTTGTGCCTTACTGAAAAAAAGTAAATGACCGTTAATTGTCAGTTTAATTGACATATAATGATATTTATTCCTTAAATTTTCGATAATTTTTTATTTATTAAAGTAAAAAAAGTGAAAACATTTAAAACGTATTTTGTTTTCAGTAAAGTGCAAATTATGTTCTGAACTTGAGAAGGCATGGGGGTTATCGGCCCTACTCGTGTTAATTTTTGCTCGTTTTCATTTGGCTCGACTATTTATTGTAATATCTGTTCGTTTTGAGTCGACACTAGAGAAACTTCCGACTTCTAATCAAATTAACTCCATCCAATCCAAAGTTTATACGGCTATTCGTTCCATAAAAAACCTCATATGCCCCGTGACATAACTTACAACCCTTGCCCATGGGCCTTGGGGGATTGTGTTCACCCTAAAGACATTGTTATATGATTCTTGGATTATTGGTAACAAAATGGCTATCTCACGATTTCAATTGCTTGCGTTTCGGAAAAAGAGAATTTCGGGGAGGGGATAATATATTATAATTGGAAAATATATTTCCAATCAAATGAGCCTCTTCTAAAGTTCACACGACCACCCCATCCATAAAAACTTATATGCCCCTGGGGCATAACTTACAACCCTTACCCCCAGACACAGGGGGATTTTGTTAACCCATAGGCCTCATTATATGATCTTTAGACGAATTTTGAATAAATGGATATCTCAAAATTTCTAACGTATGTACTTGGGGAAAATTGGACGCAAGGGAGGGGGGCGCTACTCACCGTCACTTTCACTCTTAAAAAGGGCACTAGAACATTGGATTTTCAATCCAATGAGCTCCCTCTGGAGTTTATGCGACCACCCTTTCCATAAAGCCCTATATGCCCTCGGGCATAACTTAAAACCCTTGCGCTAAGGTCTGTGCAAGGGGGGGGGTTGTCATCCTCAAATACTACGCTGAACATGATGGCTATTTCAAAATTTGGATTGGGTGGGTTTTGGGAATTGATGGTTGTAGGGAGGGGGGCTTGTTGGAATCTAATCACTTTTAACCATTAAAAAGGGTACCAGCCCTTTCAAATTTCAATCGAATGAAGTTTAAAAATTTCGAAGTTTCTACGACAACAAATGGCCATCTCAAAATTTATATTTTGATACATTTCGGAAAAATACGAGTGGTTGGGGGGGGGGGTATCTGCCCTTCGATCACTTTGAATCTTAAAAAGAGCACTAGAACTTCTAATTACAAATCCAATGAGCCCCCTCCGAAGTTTGTGCGATCACCCTTTCTATAAAAACCGTATATGTCCCCAGGGCATAACTTCAGACCCATGCCCTGAGGGCTGTGGAGGGGGGTGTCTGTCATCCTCAAAGACATATTTTTTGACCTTTTTACCACGCTGAACAAAATGGTTATCTCAAAATTTTGATTGGAAGTGTTTTTGATTGGAGAAAACCACTAGCCCTTTCAATTTCCAATTGAATGATCCCTTTTTGAAGTTTCTACGACAACTCCTTCGATACGAATTGTCCTGGTCTAAAAAAAAAACAAAAACAACATTGCACCCATATCATTCTTTACTTAGGCAGCGCTATATCTCTGCCTATGATAGAGCGAACTGCATAAAACCCTGCGTCTGGACACTTTTTGTCCACTAATACGCTGGGGCTCCACAAATAGTTCATGTGGAATGGTGCTGCCTGGAATAAACACGTAATTTGTGTGAACAACAGAGAAAATTTTGGAATGTTCACTCATGTTTTGGTTGTTTACTTACTTATACAGATACTCATACAATATTTTCGTTTAATTGAAACTCCTGCTAGATGTTCCCTAAAAGTTTAACCTTAATACCGTTAGCGCATGGGCGCCCATAGGCTGAATTCCAGGGGGGCAAACCTGGTCTAATTGGTACTTTTAATGCTATATAATAGAAATCTCAGAACAAAAATATAAAAATAAGGCAGCATCATTCAGCCAGGAGGGGGCTGGCGCCCCTCCTGCCCCCCTTATGTGTGCCTATGCCTTAGCGTCATTAACCTTAGTAACTGTAGTGGTAATATTAAAATTAATTTCACCTTCATACCCTTAGGCATAGTTGGCATAGTTAGGCATAGGGCACAAATTAATGTCCAATTCCCCTTGAATTTTGGTATTTGTTTGGATTACGCCTGTTATATTATAGCAGGAGGATGATCTTCAGAGAATCCTTTTCTATGTAAGAAAAAAGAGCATATTAACAGGAGAAGGATCGTGAGCACCGCCTTTAAATTTCCTTAGGAGGCAAGTGCTACCAAGAGCCATTAATTTCAGAAACATTTAAACGGTAATACTGCTCGTTCCTATATTGATTAAATAAAAAAAACAAGTTTTTTTTAACTGAAAGTAAGGAGCGACATTAAAACTTAAAACGACCAGAAATTATTCCGTATATGAAAGGGGCTGTCCCCTCCGCAACGCCTCGCTCTTTACGCTAAATTTTTTTATTGTTTAAAAAAAAACAGAGTTGTGAGAAAGTCAAAATTTAGCGTAAAGAGCAAGGCGTTGAGGAGGGGACAGCCCCTTTCATATGCGGAATAATTTCTGTTCGTTTTAAGTTTTAATGTCGCTCCTTACTTTCAGTTAAAAAAAACTGGTTTTTTTATTTAATTTTTGAACTTTTTTGAATGAATACTTTTGATCTTGGCTCACAGTAGATGGATAATTAAAAAAAAAATTTCATATTAATTTACTTTTATTTGGTTAAATGGCTTTCTCGAAACCTGTTTCATTTTATTTACGAACGTTTTTATTAGTAATAAATATACGTAACTTACGAATTAACTTACGTAACGAACTTCTATATTCATATATTTTTGATACGTATATTAGGGGGTTCACCCCCTAGTCAATACCTTGCTCTTTAAGCGAAAGTTCGAATTTTGTTACAATTCTTTAAAAATTACCGCTTAATCACAAAGGCCGTTAATTAGAAGAAGTGGCTCTTATGAAAGTACTAAAAAATCTCTGGCTTAAAGAGTGAGGTATTAATTAGGGGGTGAATCCAATAATATATGTAATATTTTCTGTTCGTTTAAAGTTTGGATGTTGCTACTGTTGCAGTTGAACAACTTGTTTTTTTATATTTAATTTCTGATCTTTTTTTAAATAATGCTGGGAAGTCCGGTGTCCCCTTCATAGCAATGTCCCTTCCCCCATGGAAACTTCCTTCATGGAAAGATCCTCCCACATAACCCCCGACCCCCCCACTACCAGGAAAAATCTCCCCTGAAAACGTCTATACTGTATACTTCCCAATAACCAATACTAGGCCTATATGTTAACATTGGGTAAACTTCATAACTTTCAGGCCTCCTCCCGGGAACTTCGGGGGATTAAGTCATCCTAAAAGACATACTTATAATATTTTCGAACATGCTGAACAAAATGGCTATCTCAAAATTTTGATCAGGTGACTTCGGGAAAAATATGAGCTTGGGAGGGGGCCTAGTTGCCCTCCATTTTTTGGTCACTTAAAAAGGGCACTAGAACTTTTAATTTCCATTCCAATGAGCCCTCCCACGATATTCTAGGGCCACTGGGTCGATACGATCACCCCTGGGAAAAAAATTAATAACAAATAAACACGCAACCGTGATCTTTCTTCTGGCAAAAAATACAAAATTCCACATTTTTGTAGATAGAAGCTTGAAACCTCTACAGTAGGGTTCTCTGATACGCAGAATATGATGGTGTGATTTTCATTAAGGTTCTATAACTTTTAGGGGTCTTTCCCTTTTTTTTCGAAAATCAGCGTAACTTTTGATAGGTAGGATTAAACTTGATGAAACTCATATATTTGAAATCAGCATTAAAATTTGATTCTTTTGATGTATCTATTAGTATCAAAATACCGTTTTCTAGGGTTTCGGTTACCATTGAGCCAGGTCCCAATAACCAATATTATATGTTAACATCGGGTAAAGTTCAAAGCTTTCAGCCCTTCCCCTGGGGGCTTTGAGGGGTTCGATCATCTTAAAAGACATAATTATAATATGTTTGACAATGTTGAACAAAATGGCTTTCTAAAAATTTTGATCGGATAACTTTGGCAAAAAATGAGCATGGGAGGGGGCCTAGTTGCCCTCCATTTTATTTGATCACTTAAAAAGGGCACTAGAACTTTTAATTTCTGTTCCAATGAGCCCTCCCACGATATTCTAGGACCACTGGGTTGATACAATCACCCCTGGGGAAAATAAAAAAAAAACAAAAAACAAAAAAACAAATAAATACGCATCCGTTTTCCCCTTTTTTCGAAAATCAGCCAAATTTTCTCAGGCGCTTAACTTTTGGTAAGTAAGATTAAACTTGATAAAACTTATATATTTGAAATCAGAATTAAAATTTGATTCTTTTGATGTATCTATTGGTATCAAAATTCCGTTTTTTAGAGTTTCGGTTACCATACAGCCGGGTCACTCCTTACGTACAGTTCGTTACCACGAACTGTTTGATTACGTTGTTTAATGTCTTCTTTCTTGTTTCGCAGGGGGTTTTGTGCCCTTACTGATGCCTATGGACAACATCTCTAAAAAAATACCATGCATATGGAAAAATTATGATTATTTGTTTTCAAATCGTTCTCCCTTCTAACAGATATTTTGGAAGGGTGCTTTTTTTCTGGGATGATTATCATTCTCAAAAAGTTTTTTTTACGAATATTAAACTTGAATATAAAAATGGAAATTGAAGGAGGGAGCATTATTCCCCATTCACATGTAAAAGAGCATTGGATGTAACAGTTATTAGTTACAAACTGTAAGTAAAGAGCCCCCCTTTCAGTATAAACTGAAACTCTTAACAACGAAGTCTTGATTACATCATATAGACAACAAAATATTTTATTTATTCTGGTTCAAATATGCAAAATCTAAAACTTTTAAAGTTGCTCAGTATAAACTATTAACACATGACAATTTGCAAAATTTTAGAAAAAGAAAATATACTTCACAAAAAGGGGTACAATATTGATTGAAATTTTGCAATGAAATTAAACATTTATGAGAGTTCTAAAGGCCCTATCTACTAAATGTTAATTATTCCGTTTGTGAAGGGGGCTCCTATTCCTGTTTTGCTGCATTGCTGCATTTTCTGGGTTCAGTAAAACGTTAGTAAATTGAATAACTACAACTTTACTTAAAACAAAAAAGTGCCGCAAAAAATAGTTTGAGAAGCAGAAATTTCCTTAATTATCCTGCGGAAAATTAAAGACTATTTTAAAACCTCTAAATAGTTTTTCACTGAAGAAAATGTCAAGAAATTTTATTATACAATTATAATTATCTGGTAAACTCAATTAAAATCAGTTTTTAATATAAGAATCGTTACTCAGAATTATACAAATATAGGTAAATATCACAAGTCGACTAATTTGAAGCAGTTTTAATCATATATGCTAAATAAACTGCGAAGCATTAATATAATTTAGATTATTTTGAGCTTCAAATCCGCTCTTTACTTTCATTAAGAAATTTAATGTCTTTGCGCTTGATTATCTCATAAGGAAATTTTAAATTTTTTGGATTATAAATCACTTCATATATGTGATAACATTTAGAACTGGCAAACAATATGAATACAAGACCGTTATTTCCAAAAAAACAAAGCACTATTTATTTGGGAACTATGTAATTTGTTGCAACACTTATTGTGCATACATTATTTAATCCTCTGTTTAAACAAAGTGATAAAAGGAACGTCAAATATGTCATTTAGAAATTATTTGATGATAAGTAATTCACTTTGAAAAAGAATTGAAAGACATGCAAAAGCTATTGAGCATATATTCGGAAACTTGATTCTTTCTACCTCATTTGATAGTGAAGAGACTAATGGTTCGTTTATGGTTCGTTTACACATTGCGGAAATTCATGCGGATTTAGCAATCCGTGCGGAAATTCCGTCCGTTTTTGTGCTAGAAAAAATCTATAGCTTTCTGCAACGTTTTGGTCAAATCAGGACGGAATCTTGGCAAGATTTTTAATAAAATAATGAGTATGGATTATCAAAAACTACACGATCTTATAACTTTGGTTCAAGGCTACACCCAGCTTCTATGATCTTGCGCACCCAGGCTATAAGAAAACTAAGAAAAACGGTGTCAGTTGGCTCTCTATTGCTCAACAGCTTTCAGAAGAGGGTAAGAACATAGGTCATGCTATTGCAAGAATTTGAAATCTTTGCCTTAAAACGCAGCGTAATTTTAGCCATAGTTCGAACAGAAACGGACGGATTTCCGCATGAATTTCCGCAATGTGTAAACGAACCATTACACATTGCGGAAATCCATGCGGAAATCCGTCCGTTTCTGTTCGAACTATGGCTAAAATAACGCTGCGTTTTAAGGCAAAGATTTCAAATTATTGCCTTCTTCTGAAAGCTGTTGAGCAATAGAGAGCCAAATGACACCGTTTTTCTTAGTTATAAGATCGTGTAGTTTTTGATAATCCATACTACTGAATTTATTCATTTAAACATCTTGCCAAGATTCCGTCCTGATTTGACCAAAACGTTGCGGAAAGCTAGAGATTTTTTCTAGCACGAAAACGGACGGAATTTACGCACGGATTACTAAATCCGCATGAATTTCCGCAATGTGTAAACGGACCATAAATACTAAATTCTTCGATGCGGGAAGCATGGCCCCCTAACCTAGCAAGTTAAAAGTAGATATCCAAATGTGACTCCCAATGGCATTTTAGTGGGGTGTCCAACTTCCCCTAGTTGGTGTACTATTAATGGTTCCTGATATGCATTTTAGGCTAACAGGGGTTCATCACCCTACGGGATTTTGCGTAGCACTGTATAACTTCAAGATCTTAAGCTTGGCAGGGATAGGGGGAATGCTAGAACATTGTATAGAAGAATCTTCACAACAATGAATTGTGGTTTTTTCTCCAAGCTTGTGGTTTTTCTTAAATACAAATAGTTTAGATAAAAGTGTTTTCTAGGAAGTTTATATGACATTTTTCTTAGCTTACTTTTGATATGCAGCCTGAAAATCTCATGTTTTTATTACTTCGTGGTTTTCTAATTTGAATGTCTTCGATTAATCCAATTCTAAAACATCTAAATTTCCAGCAACACATAATAAATCCAGCGAGAATCTTGAGAACTATCTTGCTTTTCACTTTTCTGTATTAGGCTCATAGACTTAGTTCTTTCATATTTTCAGTATGCTCCAATAAAAATTTCTTACCACCTCACTATCCAAAGATACTATCCACTGAGAATTGTACAATGATTGATGAGTATGATGAAAAGTGCAGATTATGCAACCCGTGTAAATTGCATAGAGGATATGCCGTACAAATTAAAGGTTGTAATTCCTGTCTTGAAGGAGTGTGTGACTCTCATCCTAGAGGGCACCTATGCCCGAATTGCCACTATGATAAATGTAATTAGTGGGAGAATACATATACTGGTATGCTTGGAAAGAATCCTAAGCGTGATTTTAGTTTATTGTTAAGAGATTGGTATCGTCGTGGCTTTAGATTGTTTTGGGAGGAGGAGCCAGGCCAGCGATTCAACTGTTGGAACAACAAAAGAATTTGGTTTCTACGTCATCGTTGTGATGACAATGACTACTATGATTATAAGTCCACTGATTTTTACTTGGCTGTGACGGAATGTGATTCGCCACTTGAGGACATTGTTTGTGAAATTGCTTCAAATAAGCAAATTGAAACATGTGAGTTCTATAAAATGAATGAGAATAGTATCATTGACTATACAAAGAGATATGACAAGAGTGAAGTTAAACTCTACTGTAGAAAATTTGACCCTGACATTGCAGCACATCAGGATCAGTATACTGTGAATTCAGATAATCTACCCGCATTAGTTGTTATCGACAAGTACCTATACCTAGTAGAAGATGAAATCTAAAGAGTAGATAAGTTGTTTTTATCATGTACATACAATATTTTTATTGATAAATAATTTCACATACATTTTTAGAACATTTTATTCGTAGGGCACTAAAATCAATATTAAACAACCTTGTAAGTATATTTTCCACTAGAAAGTCGTTCAATCGAGGAAAGTCAACGTAGATGTTGAGAAACTGCTTGTAGGTATAGCCATGACATCTGAACATGAAAAATAGTAGTGCATGAAAGCCGCATGTCGTATTCGTTAAATCCTGCTCCCTCCTTTGATTTTGAATGATATATTTCCAACAAATCTCATTATAGCTATTTTTGTGTCGGGTGTAGAATATATGTGGTAAGGAAAGAGAGTCAAAAAATTCGATGTTCTTCGCTGTTTGAGAAATGCATAGCCAATGGCCTGTCTTCAATGATGAGGGACTACTATTAACAATGATTAGGGTATTATTAACACTTGGAAATTTTTTCAATGAAGTCCGATGGTATGGAATAGGACTTGTAATGAGACATGTATAAATCCATATTAAATACGCTGATTATTTGGTTTGTGTTGATGGTGCAGGGTCTAGTAGAACACTGCCGTCAGATGTGATTTCCCAATAGGTTTCAAATTGACTCAATGGTATTAGCGTGATACTCTCAGTCAAGGCATTGGCAAATTTGCATTCTAAACGTACATTCCCTGTTCGTACTATGCTCATATAGTACGGACAAGTCCAAAACAATTACACCATGGTTTTTTGAAAACATTGAATCGGTTATTCCATTTTCAAATAGTTATGAATCATAATCTAGGGATTGCATGGCCAAGTCATACAGAGTTCTGTAGGATTTTTTATCAAATGATAGAGCGTGAAGTGGGATTCCATTCACTTTACACACAAGGCTTGATAGACGAAAAAAATTAAATCATTGGGGGATGTAGTCCAGGATCCAACGGCACTGACACTCTTCACAAAGGCCAAAGCGAGTTTTGTTGGGATTTCCCCATTAATAAATGATGAATCGGTATAAATGCGAGAGCCAGTGGCAATGGGACGTTGATTAGTGATCGTATGGGGGACAAGAAGTTTAATGTTGTTACCATTGGCTCTTAGCTTTTCCACTGTTAATGCAACAGAGCTCATAACCTGTTGTTTTCGAACATGAAGAATTTCTAAGGTGATAATTTCACTTTCATCGGGTGCTGCAGCAATTGTTTTTCTCAAAATGAAATTCCACGGAGCTAGTTGCAACTTTATGTCAGTCTTGACATTGGGGGGTAACCATTGGGATATATTGAATATCTCATGATTTAATTTTCCATCTAAATGATACTCCTGGGTGACTGCAGTACTGACTCACCGTCAGTATCAACACCTGATCGATATTCATAGCCCAATGACTGTCCTCTCAACTCCTTATATGCCTTTGGTGTCATCATCATAAATTGTATGTAGCTTGCATAGTTGGATAAATTATTGCTAGTGCTCACCAATGTTCCATTAATAAATACATTAATTTGTTTGAACAGATTGTGTAGAATACAGTTTTCGTAGGAGAGACCATCGGCAGCAGTTGGAGTTGTATTATCTGACTTTTTCTTCACCACAACATTCAAATCAATAAATGTTGATGACAAATCAATGAAATAGTCCTCATTGGAAAATATTTGAAAGTGTATATTTTCCGAGAGGGGTTGCTGGTGGGTGAAATTGTTCATAGTAGCCATACTTGACACTGACATCAACATTTTCAGCATTGAACAGATTCAATGAGGAACTGATTGATGGGTGTTAGTCCTTCTGGGGGAGATAAGTCATCTTAAGAGAAGAAATCTTTCTTTGATCTAACAATCTTTTTCTTTTCTTCTTGTTGGTCTTCGTCGTTTTATTCCTCAAAGTCCTTATTGATGTCCTTCGCTTCCCGCCTGGGTAGAGACTGATTAGTGAATGACGCGCACGCATCCTTTTCAACCCCTTCCCAATTTGCTGAGATTTTAATTGCTCACCAACGGCTCTTGTTGAAGATTTAATATTTTCCTTAACACTCTCGTTGAAATTTTCCCCGACCCCCAGTCCTGTAGTGTTGAGGCAGCAAAATTTGATGCAGCAGGTACAAGATATCTTCTGGCAAGGGGTATTACAGAGCGAAATAGCCTAGCAAACAAGCTACCAAGACCATAGCCAGACATTGTAGTACGCCCCTTGTAGTAGTCCAATCCATGACCTATTTGACGTGGACTCAGAGCACCAACATAGCAATTGATATCAAGACAGACAAATGGAATTCTTCTATTGTTAATTTTAGGTGGTGTCGCCGACGATGGGTCGAAAATGACATGTAATCACTGCTAAACCTTTTGTCATTGCTAGAGGGTCGCCCAATTCACTTCTTAGTGTTAACTGACAGAGTTCCAAATAAGAAGTGCTTACAGGAACATACTGAAGATGCTTTAAATTATAGTGATGAACAAGTTCATGAGTTGTTTTCGTTCAAGAACACGTAGGAGGGGGACATTGGAATTAACAACTATCGATGTTTCCACAGAGGATGCATACAGAAATATGCAAGAGTCCGAGGTGAAACCAGGTAGATAATCAGCAAAAATAACTTGATCCATCCCGTTAACAGTGCCAGCGTTTTTCCCATTGATCATATTCTGTTTAAATCCAAGAACATCTCTCAGATTATCATTGAGATAAATTATTTCAGTGTCAACAGGTGAGGTAATGTAGATCCTATCGTGTTCCATTGAATAATTAAAATGGAATGTACCATTCCTACGATATGAGATTTTTCATTGATTGTACGACACAAATCTGTCATACTATCATATTCTATATATTTCAATTTAACATGTGCATATTCGCTAGATTTAAGTGCTTCAACCCATTCATACTCGACAAAGAGTGACCAATCGAATGGTATAGCTTTTATATCATACAAACGATCCTTTCTCAGGATGTCATAGGTATTTTTGAGAATACAGTCGACAAGAGCCACTTCATACTTTCCGTCATTGAATTTGATGACGGGGGAGAGTTTAGTCCAAAAATCACTTGTTTTATTCAAGTCATTGTAGAGAGGATCGGAAACGTTGGAGATAAATTTTACATAGAAATCATTGGGCATTGCCAATATCTTCAACACCGATCCAAGAATTAAAATCAGAGTTGTATCCTAGCCACCGAACAAGTAACTGTTTCTTACCTCTGTGAGTACGAGTCTTTAATATCTTTTCAAGTTGAATTTGATAGAATTCACTATTATATTTAACTTTTTGTAGTTCATAGTCATAAAAACCGCCGATAATTTCTTCATGTTTGGTATCGCGCAGACGATAAGTTATGGGTTTAGTGTATAGGATTTTTGACCCTTTAAAAATTCATGTGGACCACAAATAATTTACCTTGTCAAAAACATTACTTGTTTTACTAGTTCGAGCAGTATCACCAACATTAAATTTTTTCTTGACCACCGTTTCATTGGAATTTGTCTTAAGAAAGGTATCAAATGTGTCATGGTCAGAATGACGAACTTCCGTTGGGGTTGAGTAGGATAATGATCGATGAGGTCTTCGATTATAAATCAACATGATTTTATCTAAATCATGAATAAAAACAGATGTATTTTTCAATTTGCAATATCTTAAAATTAAAAGTCGAATAGTTCTTATCAATCGTTCGGCCAATGCAGCCTTTATAGGACTATGACTATGATAGAGCAGTGTATTAAATTTCGCTAGTACTTTTGAAACAAGGGGATTAAGAAATTCACTACCGCGATCCGTTTGAATTTTTTTATACGAATCCTGTTCGAGAATACTTTCTATAGCCTGGGCAACTTCAACACCTCTCTTTGACCGCAATGGAATGGCATATGCGTAGCGACTAAAAACACTGATTGCAAGTAGAATGTACTTGTATGGTGTTTTGTGAAATATTTGAACCACATCTTGAGTTAGGAGATCTTCTTGCATTATATTCAGTGGGGAAATATGATTTAGTTTTTCAATAATGATTAACACAAATCCTGTAATTTCTATGCAGAGTGTAATTTGTTTTAGTTTGTACATAGTCTTATAAACTTTTAGTGTGAACACCAGTGATTTTGGAAAGAGTTATGGGGGAACTTAAACTTCTCACTCACCAATATTTTCATAAACACTTTTCAAAAATTCGACAATTTTGAACGTAAACACGTAGTGTAACGTCCATTACCCTTTTGAATACTAGTGGTTGGCGGTGATGGTGGTGACGATGAGTTCATACGTCTTCGCTTTTTTCTAGCCATCAGTGGTGTGCTCCTCCTCCTCCTTGTCAAATCAATGTTTCCAGTAGGTGTGCTAGTATTTTCCAAGATTGATTTAAAATCTGCTTCTTCTTTACGTTCATATTTTAATGGTGTTGAGGGTGCATGTTCATTCAATTTATTTTATAATTTGCTTAGTGCTAATTAGATCTTAGGGGGGGTTAATGGTCTTGGAAACCTGCATAGACGATTGTCATACAACAATAATTCTTTACATATTTCAACCCTATCATATGCAAAATTGATAGGAATGTAGCTCTTGCTTTGAATTACAATCTCCTTACCATTGACATCAGTTTGAATATGATTTTGAGCATTTTTCATGAAGTAAGTTAGGTTTCATGTACTTTTTTCAAGATATTAGTTCGGCCTTATATTTCCTATGCTCTATACTATTGAATCCAATTCCTCCTTCTTTAATTGTGATCCACCAGTGATAGCAGCAGAATCCCGCGGAGATGATTCTTTTTTGTGATCAATACTACTGACCTTTGCACGATAGGGCTGATTTTTGTCCACTCGGCGAAGTGCATCTTGAGATAAAAGCAGCTTTTTATCATCCTTAATATTCGCACTGTCAATTAATTTACTCAGATTGTTCTTAAAGTGTTCCACGAGTGAGAGAGCAAATTCTATTGGAGTCAATTTATAGGGTTTAGCCATCTAGAAAAAACTGTTGACAAGTCCTGCAATTATTAGCAGTAAAAGTGTGAAAAAGCTACCACCTGCCTGAAGGAGACGTTTCCTTTTAAAATCCTTTCCTTTCTTTTTAGAGGCCAATGTACGCACAATGGAACGATGTTGCTTTGCCTGTTGCTTAACTACTTCTGGCAGTTGAACATTGCCCTAGGTTAAATTTAAACAAAGTTCGGATATTAGATTAATGAAATCAATGTCAATACCATGTTTGAGTATGGCTTTCCTAAGTGGGGGTTTTGAAGTGATTAGAACGGAAAATAAATGTCTATTTTCATGTAGTTTCTTCAGTGTCATGATGGCAACTAATAGGTCTTTTTACTGATCAGGGGGAGATATACTATAATTTCATTGTCAAAAATATCTGTGACTACACACAAATCCTCGGGTGTATTTTGATTAGGATCCAATAGGATGTAGCAGTAGTGCTTATTAGTTGCCTGATTGTACGCTGAAAGTAGAAATTTAGGTGCGCCGGGGCACGAGCGGATCCAGGAATTTTGTTCGGGGGGGGGGGGGGTTACTAATTTTTGACTCGTTTTTCGACTAATTTTACTAATTTTTACTAAGGTTTTAGTAATTTTCGACTAATTTCGACTCGGTCAAAAATTACGGGGGGGGGGGAAGTTCAAACCCGGAACCCCCCCCCCCCCTGGATACGGCCTTGCCCCGGGGTATATTTTTTTATTGAGGGTTATTAGCGAGCTAGAATCATGAAAAACTCTGTAGATGTGTATCGTGAGTAAAATGCGATATATTTAAAATACGAAAATAAAGTTCCTTCTTTCTAAAGATAATTCCGACTTCCTCTAATTAAGTTAAATCTAGTTTCAAAAAGAAAAGTCCTTAATCAGCAAAGAGAAAAATTGCATCTTAGCCTCAGACAAAGAATGGCACTATCCAGCTTTGAATTTCGCCGAGAAAAGTGGTAATAAAAAAACTACAAAATACAATATTTTCGCAGGAAGTCTTAAGTGATAAGAGCCGAGTGAACGTTTGAATCATCAGAAATATTTAAGACTGATTATTGGACGTAGGGTTTGGCCCGCCTCAGGACTTAGGCCAATTGTGAGTCGTCAATTAGAGCATAGGACATTATAATGTTTTTATAATGCTGTAAAAGTGCTTTTTGGAAGGATTCGTAAATCAGATTCAGGATCATTTAGAGCAGAATTATATTGGCATTCAGGCATTGCGATTCAAATTATTATGCAGTTATTTTAGAGACTTGGTTATTATTTGCCGTCATTTGAAGTGACCCATTGCTGTACACCTAAACATGTAAGTCTCAATAAAACCATTGCTTTTCTATTTTGTGCTTCTTTTATTTTATATGTCTGTATCTAGTCACATGACAGGTAAAAAGTTTGTATGTCTCCAAGGTACGTTCCCAGGGAATCTGATCTCCAGATAGCTCGAGGAAAAGAGGTCACATTTATACGGCTACACATTTTATTTTGTCTCAATAATTGAGGGTGGCGCGATCATAAATTTACTTTACTCCCCATTGCTGTGGCGCAGGCCATGATGGCACAATCTCTGGCGCTATAAGTGGCGCTATTGGAGAACTTATAAGTTGTAAGTTCACGGCTTTTAAGCATAATATTACATTTGACGCGGTCAATATTTATTACCACAATTAAACCCAGTCCTTTCTTTTATCGCAAATATTTCTTTTTATCGCTACAAATTTTCTTTTATCGCTACAAATGGCGCGTCAAAAATTGAATAAAATCATGCGAGCTAAGTGGGCTATAGACTTTGTTATTTAAATTTAATTATTGGAGATACAGGCTTAAAAATAAAGCGATTAGGCCTATAACCGCTAGGGTACTGCAGAAAATCCTTTAGAATATTTCATAGGAGATAATAGTCTCCCGAAAAGCAGGTTAAGTGAAATAATAAATTTATTTTGAGTTGATTCAAACGCAAAAAAAAAATGTTGGAAGACCTCAGCAATTTATTAATGGCGCAAAAGCTGGTTGTGAAATATATAAAAATAGTAAATTCTATCCTGCAGTACAACGGACAGTCAGATATCGACGAATTTAATATCTAATCCGCCCAGTTGACACAACTAACAAAAACAGAGCTAGAAACCTTAGTCGACATGCTTCTACTATGATTAAAAGGCCAGGCCTTAACCTTTCTAAAACAGATTGAACGTACTATAGGCAATGACACCAACTTGCCGATAAATACGGTGGACAAATTATTAAAAGCTTTTAAAGATAGATTTATCAAAACCAGTTCCATAAATAAATTAAAACATGGAATGGTGTGCTTTGATTATTCACAAAGAGAATATCTTGATAATATACGCATTTCAGTAGAGGCAAAATACGGAAGAGGTTCAGGACAACTGTATGAAAAAGTCATACTAAATACCTTTTTGCAAGGGCTACCCCCAAAATTATATAGAATGGTAATATCCAAAAATATTCAGACGTTGGATCTTGCAGTTCAGGAGGCAGATCGATTGATCGAAGTTGATACGATGGTTACAAATCACACTAAAGCAAAAATAAATAGCCTAGGCGATTCAAACGCGAGCCTAATCTTCAAGGGCGATCAGGCGTCTCCTAATTTCTTTTCAAGGGATAACTCCCCAGTGCCACAAAGAAATACAACACAAGAACCCGCAAGGCAGAAAACAATACGTTTTCAGCCAGTCAAACAAACTAGGTTTGAAAATAACCCTACAATAATAAGATGCTATATTTGTAATCGTGTTGGGCATATCGCGAGAGAGTGCCGCTATGTCCCCAATTGCATACCAAGAATTGCTGTCGGTAGTACGCAAAATTACGGCAACTATTTGCTCGGAAGAAAAAATTTTAGCGTCGGTGGTGAATTAGGCTATAACCAGGGAAGATTGCGCCAATCAGTACCTTACAGCACGTATTAACTAAATTTGTATAACCCTCCCCCCAATAGACAAATTAAAAACCGATTTGAAAACTCAAATACTCGCCAAAGCCAATATAATGCGAGAATGCTATACAAAAATCGCGAAAATGTGCCGACGGGAAATAAAAAATTTGCAAGCCAATGACATTGGAAGCCAGCGCCAGCAAGCGGCACTGACGCAAGACATCCAAGTTACCATAATAATATATGGCGAAGACAGACAGATGTAAATCAATTAGATATGCCTACGGAATCTCGTATGTCTGAATATCCGTTGCAGGCACCGATGCATGAAATAAATCCTCAGGGAAACGTTTCAGGCCCCTCAGAAATATAAATTGGACCCAGAGGGTGCCCAGAATATTTAATAGGTCCAAACTTATAGTAGTTCCGTCTTGTAGTGATAGTATTAATAAGTTACCTATATTTAATGATTTTTGTGTAGCAAACGTTTTCTTTAATCTTTAGTTGACAGTGGAGCTACGGTTAATATCATAAACTCATGCGTATTTATTATGTTGCCTCTGCATATTAGGCGACAGAGGAACCCTAATAACCCCAATCTAACTAGCGTGAGAGGGCTTAAATTGGATACAAAAGGTTTAATTCGCCTAAATGCAAAGACGGATAATAGAATATTTTCGACAAATTTTATAATATACGATAATTTTTCGCACGAAATCACTATCGGCACAAATTTTTTAAGATGTAACAGAGTATTAGTATACTTAACGAAAAAGAGACTTTTCTAACCGGCTCAAATAAGAGAAGAAATTTCTACCTCAAGAAATTGTAACAGAGGTCACGAAGAAAACGTAACAATAAACAGAATTTCTGGCGGTATAATGTCGAAATCTTTTGAACCTCATGTCTCGCAAGGAGGAAAAGGAATAATCAGAAACTTGTCCAATTATTCTGAGAGACATTGCGGAGATGAAGTAAATTTAAAAAATAAGGGTATTGAATCTGTGAAAATAAAAATAGGGGATATGCGACAGTACAGGTCAAACAAAATCAACAAAATAGCGGAATTATGGAAAAACATAGTAAATCC
Source organism: Artemia sp. Qi Xiang Cuo (assembly GCF_049724085.1). Taxonomy (NCBI): domain Eukaryota; kingdom Metazoa; phylum Arthropoda; class Branchiopoda; order Anostraca; family Artemiidae; genus Artemia; species Artemia sp. Qi Xiang Cuo. Next base: position 51,545,398 of record NC_142795.1, read on the forward strand.
AACGTGACGCCGCAATGGCGCAGCATTGCGCCAGTATGAATCTAATAAACAGTGAAAATAAAGATAAATATTACGGATTCGCGATAAGGAAAACAAAAGTCCCTCCCAAAATGATGCGAAAAATTCAAATATCACAGATGATTGAACCAATGGTTAGAAAATCCGAAATATGGCTTGCAACCCCATCAAATGAAATTCCCGAAAATTTGCTATTCGACGAACAGATTATATCTTAGACAAAAGACAACGTTTTATTTGGGTAACTAATAACCACGAAAATGAAACAATTAGAATAAAAAAGGGGACATTGGAAGTTCAAAAACAAGTTTTATCCGATGATGATTTAAATAGATGGAAAAATTCTAAATGAAACCTTGTTAACAGCATTAAAACCTCAAAAAACAAATATCCTCTAACTAAATCGCAATTTTAAACAAATTTAATATGGATCATATTACGGACTTGGAAATTAATAAAAAATTGTGCGAATTATTATGGAATTTTAAGGATGTATTTTCCACATCTGAAGATGACATCGGACTGATACCATTTTATGAACATTCAATTTTAACGACTGGTAATCATATCGCGAGACAGCCATATTGTGTGCCGTATAAGCACAAAGAGTGGTTAAAAAATAAAATCCATTAATTAGAAAAAAATGAAATTATACACCCAAGCATAAGTCTGTATAGTTCACCAGTGATCCTAGTACCAAAAAAGAATGGTGATCTTAGACTTGTAGTAGATTATAGAGCCATTAATAAACAAGTAATTACTGATAAATTTTCTCTATCTAGAATAGATGAAATTCTTGACTCCATTTCAAGCAAAAATAAAAATTTTACTTCTTTGGATCTCACCCAAGACTACCACCAAGTGATAATAGTCGAAAAAGATTTCCATATAGCTGCCTGTCCACCAGCTGAATGAGGTTTGTACGAATACCTAAGAGTATGCTTTTGACTCAAAACGAGTTCAAGCGTGCGCCGTAGACATTTATTACACCTGTTAAGAGGATTACAGAATATCATTCATTTTCTTGATAATGTCATATGGGTGGGAGAAAACACTGAAAACCACTTAGCAACATTAACTAAGGTGTTCGAGAAGTTCAGACAGGGCAATTAAAAATGCCAGCCTGAGAAAGTAAATTTATTTCAACCTAAAATTAAATTTTTAGGAGTAGTAGTAACACAAGGAGAGATATCCCCAGACCCAGATAAAATAAAGTGTGTTGAAAACCTCAAACCCCCAAGAACTATGAAAGAATTAAGAGGAATTTTAGGTCTTACTGGCTACTTTAGAAAATTCTTGCGCAATTGCGCCCAAATTGCGAACCCCCTCACGGAATTAACTAAAGGGAACTCCTATAATGTTTCCTGGCCCAAGGAAGCTCAAAATTCCCTAGACCGTCTCAAAAAGGCACTCACTTCTGAACCAATATCATCACTTCTTGATTTCGATAACGGACAATTTGTGGTCACAACCGATTCTAGTTCAAAGGGCATTGGCACTATTCTTTAGCAAATAATCCCAGTAGAAAACTCTAATCCTCTAGAGGGAACGCCTAAACAGAAAAATGGAAAAAGTTATATGCTATTCGAGTAGAACTTTATTAAAAGGCGAAAGTAGTTATTCACCACAAACTTAGAATTATTATCTATAATCCACCACTTGGACAAATTCAGACACTATTTAATCGGTAGAAAATGTATACTGCGATCAGATCATAAAAGCTTGCAGTACCTGCGCGCATTTAAAAACCCCACGGGAATTCTAGATAGATGGATTATGAAAATCCAAGACCTAGATTACGAATTTGAATATTTAAAAGGTAAACAAAATGCAGCTTGTGACTTTTTGAGTAGATACCCAGAAAATATTCCGTCGGAAGCTCAGAAAAATGAAGTTAACATTATCAATGCTAAGAGTAAACATAAATGTAAGAAAAACAAAGTTAAAGACACAGTAAAAGAAAATAAGGTTAACTATTGTCCCTTGTCTTTAGAAAATATAAAAAGAAAGCAAAAAAGGACGAAATGTGTTCAGCACTTATTAATTATTTTGTGAATGACGATGCGTTACTGGATAAATTCAAAACTCTTTGAAAAGAGATAGACAATCTTTACTATGATCTTGATGAAAAAATATAATGTAGAATCGTGACTGCTGAGACAAATAGAAACCAAACCTCAATAATACCTGTATTACCACGAAACTTAATAATACTTGCATTTGAATATTTTCATTCAGATATAGGTGGACACTTAGGAGTAATTAAAACTTTCCATAAATTAAAACAATATTTTTACGTGCCGTCGGCAATAACAATATATTACGGATATATAGTCATATTACGGACTTGGAACTTAAGAAAAAATTGTGCGAATTATTATGGAATTTTAAAGATGTATTTTCCTCATCTGAAGATGACATCGGACTGATACCATTTTATGAACATTCAATTTTAACGACTGGTAATCCTGTAGCGAAACAGCCATATCGTGTGCCGTATAAGCACAAAGAATGGTTAAAAAATAAAATCCATGAATTAGAAAAAAATTAAATTATACGCCCCAGTATAAGTCCGTATAGTGCACCAGTGATCCTGGTACCAAAGGATAATGGTGGCCTCAGACATCTATTAGACTAAAGAGCCATTAACAAACAAGTAGTCACTGATAAATGTTCTTTATCTAGAATAGAGTAATTTCTTGACTCGATTTCAAGCAAAAACAAAAATTTTACTTCTTTGGCCCTTACCCAAGGCTACCATCAAGTGAGAATAGCCGAAAAAGATGTCCATAAAACTGCATTTTCATCATCTGAATGTGGTTCATATGAATACTTAAGAGTACCTTTTGGACTTAAAACAAGTTCAAGCGCGCTATGTAGACCCCTATTACACCTGTTATGTGGATTAAGGAATATAATTCACTTCGTTGATGATGTCATATGCGAGGGAGAAAACACTGAACACCACTTAGCAACATTAACTAAGGTGTTCGAGAAGTTCAGACAGGGCAATTAAAAATGCCAGCCTGAGAAAGTAAATTTATTTCAACCTAAAATTAAATTTTTAGGAGTAGTAGTAACACAAGGAGAGATATCCCCAGACCCGGATAAAATAAATTGTGTTGAAAACCTCAAACCCCCAAGAACTATGAAAGAATTAAGAGGAATTTTAGGTCTTACTGGCTACTTTAGAAAATTCTTGCGCAATTGCGCCCAAATTGCGAACCCCCTCACGGAATTAACTAAAGGGAACTCCTATAATGTTATCTGGTCCAAGAAGCTCAAACTTCCCTAGGCCATCTCAAAAAGGCACTCACTTCAGAACCAATATTATCACTGCCTGATTTCTATAACGGACAATTTGTGGTCACAACCGATGCTAGCTCAAAAGGCATTGGCACAATTCTTTTACAAATAATCCCAGTAGAAAACTCTAATCCTCTAGAGGGAACGCCTAAACAAAAACAAATAGAAAAAGTTATATGCTATTCGAGTAGAACTTTATTAAAAGGCGAAAGTAGTTATTCCGCCACAAACTTAGAATTATTATCTATAATCCACCACTTGGACAAATTCAGACACTATTTAATTGGTAGAAAATTTATGCTACGATCAGACCATAAAAGCTTGCAGTACCTGCGAACATTTAAAAACCCGACGGGAATTCTAGCTAGATAGATTGTGAAAATCCAAGACCTAAATTACCAATTTGAATATTTAAAAGGTAAACAAAATGTAGCTTGTGATTTTTTGAGCAGATACCCAGAAAATATTCCGTCGGAAGCTGAGAAAAATGAAGTTAACATTATCAATGCTAAGAGTAAACATAAATGTAAGAAAAACAAAGATAAAGACACAGTACAGGAAAATAAGCTTAACTATTGTCCCTTGTCTTTAGATAATATAAAAAGAAAACAAAAAAGGACGAGATGTGTTCAGCACTTATTAATTATTTTGTGAATGACGATGTGTTACCGGATAAATTTAAAACTCTTAGAAAAGAGATAGATAATTTTTACTTTGATCTTGATGAAGAAATACAATGTGGAATCGTGACTGCTGAGACAAATAGAAACCAAACCTCAATAATACCTGTATTACCACAAAACTTAATAATACTTGCATTTGAATATTTTCATTCATATATAGGTGGACACTTAGGAGTAACTAAAACTTTCCATAAATTAAAAAAATATTTTTACGTACCATCGGTAATGACAAAACTTAAAGAATTTGTAAATATATGCGAAGCGTTTAACTTAAGGAACATCCCCCCACCTAATCCTAATCCTCCAATGGGAAGGGTTTGCTCCACCCGGTAGCTAAGTACCCCTTTGATATTATCTCATTTGACTTATATGGAACCAGCGGAGGCTTGTCTGTTTCCAGCAGAGGCCATACTTGTATTCTTTAGGTTATAGATCACTTTTCAGGATTTACTTTTGCAAAAGCATTAAAAAAATCAAGGTGATTACGCCACCAGTAGGACGCTAGCAAAATCAATTTTACAATTTAGCGTTCCAAATAAAGTCTTAAGTGACAATGGATGCAATTTTGTTTCAAAAGTAACAAAAGACTTAATGAGTTTTCTTAATATAGAGAAAATGGTGACAGCTCCGTACCAACCACAAGCTAATGGTAAAATAGAAAATAGGCATAAAATATTTTCTAACGTATTAAGCATTTATACAAAAGACAATAGGAATTATTGGGATCAATTTTTACCTTATTTATCTAACGTAATCAATAATGCTTATTCGGAAACAACTAAAGATAATCCTTTTTATTTACTTTTTGGTCGTGATTTTAGAATCCCCTATGACGAGATTATTGAATCTCGGCAGTATTATAACAAATCGGAGGATTACAAACAATAATTCATAAATAGGATGAGGAAAACTTATAAAAAAGTTAGGCAAGAGTTGGAAAAATGTAAAATAAACCAAGAGTTAAGAAACCAACCCAAAGTCAAGGGGAGCATAGATTTTAAGATAGGAGATTGCGTCTACATAAAGAACAAGGCAAAAACGGAAGGCAAAAACTTTCCAACAAATATTCTGGACTGTACAGAATAGTCAAAAAGTACGATAACGATTATACTTTTAAAATGGAGAACCCCGATAGTGGAAGAACTTACAAGGCACATTTTAGCAGAATAAAAAGAGCAAATTTCCGGAAAGATGGGTATCACGTCCCTCCTCTACTGATTCGTCAGATGCCGAAAATGAGCCCCCTAGATCAAGCTAAAACCCTTTAATTTTAAACAAGATTATTTTGAAGACGACAGTGAAGAGGCGAACTTTTAAGAATTTTTAGCAATGAAAAATCTAGTTATTCCTAAGAAAAAATCCCTAATACCAGGATTTTATCCTGAAATGAAAACACCAAAAGATCCAAAAAGTTATTCATTGGCGAGCGCAGGAGAACTAGATTATACGATATCTCCAAAAATCCAATTTTTCCCCGATAGAATTTCGACCCCTTGTCCCCCCAAAAGATTCCCAGATGATATAGTTTTCCCTGCAACACCGATAGAAAGGCCTCTGTCCTTACAGGAGGAATTAAACAGATCTGTAAAAACACCCGGTATTACTGTAAAGAAAACTCCTCCCAAAGATTTAACTAAAACAAATCTGCGAGAAGCTATGGATTTAATAAATATCCCCATAAAAACGAGTCGAAGTACATTGCCCAGGAATAAGACTCCCAAGGATGACCAGCAAGGACAATATCATGATATAACTGTGTCCAAGGTCAAGCCTAAACAGTGGAAAACCCTAGTGCAAAAAATGCCCCATCCCCCTGAAGACATGGCATTCAAACAGTGGAGGAATCCTTCAAAAACTCTTGATTCCTCCTAAAGCTCTTAAGAATGTTCCATATCTTCTGAGTTGAAATCTAAAGATGAAAATTCGGGTAATAAACCTTCTACGTCCATAGCAGTAGAAATGTACTGAAGAAGGGCAGATGATACCTCAAAAACGCGAGGAGCAAACTCTAAGACTTATGATACAGAATCGTCGGAAACCAGTTCCAAAGAGTCTGACGACGAATCAGACCATATAGTAGTTAAAGAACTAGGGAAATCAAGACCGACTTCAGCAGCCGCACACGCGAAGGAAACAAAATTAAAAGGGCAAGAATTTTTGAAAAAATAATACAAAAAGTTTGATCTCATTTCACTAGAAAAACCGAAAAAGAAAAAACCGCAAGAAGTCGAGGAGAAAGTACACCACTACCCAGTGCAGGGTCTGTTTTATCCTTTCCTGAGTGGAAAAAGTTTTCAACTTTTTGCTCGATTTTGAAAGAAACAGAAAGATTATGTTTTTTTTAGAATTTTCCAAATTTATTGCCAAGTTTCGGGATGTATGGTAAAACCATGAAAGTTTTTTTCTCAATTTCCGGTGTAACTGAATCAAGGGGGACAGGCTCCCTATTTTGTTCTTTTATCTTTTTTAATCATCTAACTATTATATTTTCAATTAGTTTGATTGGGTAACCATTGTAGAAAAGAATATCCTTGGCATAATTTAATTCAGAATTTATATGATTACAGGAACAAATTTTTAAAACTCTGTCGACTAAAGAGATTATTACCCCTCTTTTCACAGAAAGAGGGTGATGGGAAGAGAAATGTAGATATCGATCATTATGAGTCGGCTTTCTATATATAGAGAATTGAAGACTAGGATAAGTTTTTATAATCAAAACATCCAAAAAAGGCAGCTTTCCTGAATCTTCGAGTTCCATTGTGAACTGGAGATTCGAATCAAAAGAGTTCAAATGTGCCAAAAAATCTCTAAGAGAGTCTTGTCCATGTTCCCAAACAGAAAGGATATCATCAACGAAACAAAACCAGAGAGAGTGTTTTAAGTGGAAGCTATTCAAAGCAGATTGTTCTATGAATTCCATGTAAAAATTTGCCAAATAAGGGGACAAGACAGTGCCCATGGATAAGCCCATTAAATGAAGAAAAAATTTGTTTCGGAATTTAAAATACGAGGAGAACTTGTTGCAAAGACGGACAAGGGTGATTATTGTATCAATTTCCAAAGTTTAGTAATCCGACCAAGCTGAATTTTCCTCTAATTTTCTTTGTAAAGCCTGCTCACATTTATGGACATCGCATGGAGTGTACATAGAAACTTCATCAAAACTAGATAAGACGGTATTTTCTGTTGTACTTTGATTTTTTTACTTCTTAACAAGATCTATGGAGTTTTTTATATAAGATTTCTGTGTGCTTAAAAGAGGCTTAAAAATGGTGGCTAAAAAGCTTCCTATACCCGTAGCTGGAGAACTATAACATGTTACAATTGGACGTAACCGAATATCTTTCTTATGGATTTTAGGCAGACCTTAAAATTTTTTGGCTGAACAACCTTTGGGATAAAATTTTCTGTACATTTGAGGGGTAATTAGTCTAGTATCTTTTAAAATTCCTAGTTTATTTCTTAACTTCTGTGTGTATTTGTCCGTGGGATCAAATTTTATTTCTTTGTAAATATTTTTATCCATTAAAAGGGTGTTAACTTTTAATTCATAATCTGCAGAATACATAATTACAACTGTGTTACCTTTGTCCGAATTTGTAATGGCTGTATTTTCGTAATAATTCTGGTTTTGAGGGGTATGAATTCCTTAGTTTGATTGAGTTAAAAGTAACAAAGATGGACTATTATCAAAAACAATTTTTACAATTTCGCCTCTGAGTAAGTCTAGATCTCTAATTTCACCATGAGAGCTCAAAATAGCAGACTCCATGCCCGTAATAATTTCTGATGTATTTACGTGTGTGTGAGCCATTGAAAATTTTGGTCCTTTTGAAATAATACTTAGTTCCTTGGATGTGAAAACCTTAGAGGGTGGATTTTCAAAAGTAGGACCAGGACAAAATCTAGGAAGAAAAATCCGTGTTTGTTGAAAATGTTAAAATTCCAGTTTTGAGAATTTTTGCGATAAACGAGGTTTTCTTAAATGAAATATGTTCTGAAAGACCTATGTGAGATTTGTAAAATCTGGTGAAAATCTCGAAGGGACAAATCGGATATAATAAGGATTTTAAATTAGGGATTGTATTACTAAGGACGTATCTTCTGGATCTATGGTCTTTTAAAATGTGTGTTAAAGTATTGAAACCCATTCTCTGAATAAATGGGCCTTCGGATTGTGTGCCTAAATGTAGGTTGAAACGTAAAGAAGGTGGAAGAATTCGATATATATATATATATATATATATATATATATATATATATATATATATATATATATATATATATATATATATATATATATATATATATATATATATATATATATATATATATATATATATATATATATATATATATATATATATATATATATATATATATATATATATATATATATGTATAAATAAGATATAAGAATTAACTTTTATGAGTTCTTAAATAACTCTCTATGATGTTCTAATGCCTTAATAGCAATGAAGAAAAATAAGAGGATGCATCACATCCAAAAAGCGTTTTTTTGTTGTTGTTCCATGAGGGTGGTTGTAGTTATCCGTATAAGGTTTCAACAATGGTAATATAAAGGGTGTACTTTTTGATTTTCTAAGAGATCATTTTCAAATCATATGCAACAGAATGACGCGATACACGGGACACGGGACTGCTGGAATAGCGCGTAGTTTAACTGTGAGAATTATTCTCCTGCTATGGGCACGGGTTCAAGGAAGTTGAAGGAAGAGGAAGGGGTGATACACTTTAATATTACCGGTTAAGCTGAAGCTGAGCTTATTAAACTCACCATCACCCACCCGAAAGCTTGTTTATAGTACCCTACTGTCGTCAGCAGCAACTCAATACTGGCAGCCTCAATAAAAGCTGAGTTTTCTACCTAATTTATATTTGTTTGATGCGTTTGCATTGTTTATTTATGGATTCTGTAATATCTTTAAAATTAATCGAGTAATGTTTTTGCCGAATCGTAATTTTTCTTCGTTATCACTTAAAGAAAAATGTCCTATTGAAGATTTAGAGACCTTTTCCTATATGAAGACTTTTAGGAATTACCTTTTAACCACTTGGTATACCCCCCTCCCCCATCAGGTAGAAGAGCGCAAGTAAATGTGGTCCCAGGTTCGGGACAGCTGGGCTTCTGCATATTCTGTAAATTATTAATTAAGAATAAGCAAGTTAGTAGGCTCAGCGATGTAAGATGGCCAAACTTTCGGTTGCTTAACGAGTTCCGTAAAAACCAGCTTTGTTGTGTTTTAGAACGTCATTAAAAATATAATTTGAATCAACTTTATTTGTTTATAACACGCTAATAAAGAAAAATACATGGCAGAGCTCCTTATTTTCTTTCTTTGGCTCAGAACCAACAATAAAAAAGCAACGGAAAGTGGAATAATAAGAAGAAGGTATTGAAAAGGGATTAGATTCCCATCTATGTCTTCATTTACTAATTCAGTACGAAAAGTGAAGACAATCTTAACAGTGAATTCCGCTCAACTTCGACCAAGTTAACTAACAAACGTGATCCAGTTAATGGTCCAGTCTCAGCTTTGGCTCATATTTGTGATAGCTCCTTTTAACAAAGGGACTTGATTTTTCCTTACTCTAATGGGGGATTATTCGGAACAAAGTCATAAGAATTTTAAGACATCTTTAAAACTCATTTAAGCTTGTGCTTTCCAGAAGTATTCCCACACTTCTTTCCCAACATATGGTTTAGAGGAGTGGGGTTAAGGGGGCAGTCGCTTTAGGCGCAGAATATTTAGGGGCACAAACTTCAAATAATCTAACATTTATAATCATTTTGTAATTTTTAGAATTTTCTCTTTATTAAAATAAAGTAGAGGGTGTAGTTGGCAGTAAGTTACTGACTTACGGTATTACTTATTTAATAATACTTAATACTTACTGTCAGTAAAAACGATTTGGAGAGGCCAGAACCGCTACTGCTTTCCCCCGAAGGATAGCCCATGCCCATTGACTATTTGGATGAGAAACTCCTCTTGCCTCCCACTCCCCAATAACAATGCTGGAGCTAGACTCCTGAGTAGCAGTAGTAAAAGTAGTAGCAGCGTTGTATCTCATCGAACTCTGTTGTATGAAACCGAAAGCTGTTTCCCTTCTTGTGTATTTTTTTGAAAACCACTCTATTCAACAGAATAAGCAATCAGTTTTGAAGTCGAATTTTTCCGACAGGTGACTTTAACTCCTCCTCTAGAATACAACTATAACTTATGCTGCTACTACTGCTTCTATTATTAGTACTACTACTGCTACTACTACCACTACTACCCCTACTGCAACTATCCCCTACTACTACTACTATTCCTAATAATAAGGGAACTATATGGTGCCAAAGTAGTAGTATTGGGGATAATGGTCGCTTTGGCCCCCAAATGGTCACTTTTAATAGTCGGAATATATGAATATGTATATATGGTGGTGATATTCAAAATGAATAGCTGGGAAACATCTAGTTTCTCGCTTTCTAAAGTATAGGGTAATGCTCTGTCTTTTTGACTATTCAAGGCGTGTATATAAGTTTTCTTTTTAAAACCAATAGCTGAGAAACATCTAGTTTCCCATTATTAATAGTACTTTGGTGCCTTTTGATTTCGTGCCTTTTTGATGCACTTCAGTGGATTCTAGTTTCTTTTTCTTTAGTTGACCACAACCCTCAACATTCTCCCAAGTCTCATCTTAATACCCTTATTATTTCGAATACACCCAGAATCCAACATTTCCTCTTTTCTCAATAATAAATTCTGCATGTAAATACTGGGTAAATTGCCTAATTTGCAACCCTTTCCCCAGTAAGTTAGAGGGTCTAGCATCCCTGGAAGCAAAACAATTACACCTTTTACCAGTCTGAACAAATAATTGAAAAAAAATTCCTTATGACCATTTAAATATTCCAACATTTTATTAGTCTAGCACTTTAATTTTAGAAAATTGAACCAGATTAAATTTAGCTAAGACATTTGCGTTTAGAAGACTTGTTTTGATTAAAACCTTTGAAATATTTGATCAGTTTCTTAACCTCGCATGATAACTTTAAAAAAATGGCAATTGAAAAAAATACTTACGAACCTTTAAATATTCAAAATTTTTGTTCATTTAGCACGTTAATTTTAGATAAAACCTGGTTAAATTCTACTAAGTATAAAATACTACCTGTTTCACAGCAAGGATTCCCTATTATTTAATTTTAGTTTTACATAATAAGTAAAACACTGCCTATAGGACGACCGAAAAGATGCAAATTTCCAGTAAATAAAAATCATAATTCGTTTGAAGATGAATATTTTTCTAACCATCGAACATGACAAAATCAAGCGGACGACTCAAAAGAACTTAAATTTCCAATGGCTAAAAGTGACCAGCACGAAAAACCAAGACAAATCGGAGAATCTAAGGCACAGGGTATGAAAAAACTGACTGAAATAATGAAAGTCCAAAATGAAAAAGAAAGAAAAATGCGTTTAGAAGAACTGCAACACCGGGAATCAGAACGTTTCAAAAATGAAAGTGAAGAACAGAGACACCCGCGGTTAGAAGACAAGCAACAGTGAGGAAAAGAAAGAGTCAAAAATGAAAGTGGCCTTTCATATAGCTCTGCTGGAGCCCGGCGGCGAAGCTATCAAGTTCACGGTACTATATATACATAGATACATATATACATGTATCTGTCAACCATGAGCTTTGGCATGATTTTCCACAAGCAATCTGTTGGCCGTTAATTAATACTTTCCCTTTTAGTTTGTTTTATTTCTTGTTTTTTCACCTTTTTTAATTTGTCCCTTTTGATGTTTTTTGCTCCCTGCATTCTCGGCGATAGAGACTTACGGGGGAGGGGGGATAGTCCATGTTTTTGTGTTTATATTTTTGATTCTGTTTGCTATAACAATAAATCTTATCTTATTTGAAGACTAACTATTAATTTAACTTCTCATCGCATTCAATTCGCAACAAGAGGATTTGCGAAAAAGTTGAATTAAAAATGTGATAAAAACTATATATATATATATATATATATATATATATATATATATATATATATATATATATATATATATATATATATATATATATATATATATATATATATATATATATATATATATATATATATATTCAGAACTCTTTGACTGTAGCAAAATAATTTCGTATTCATTTGGTGTTTTACTGGCTCAATAGGAATCCTATCAACGGATGAGAAAACCTTTTTTCTTGACAGTGCAATGGAGACCGAGTTTTCAATAAACCAAATTTCAAATTACTTTAATGTAACAAAATTAGTCTAAAACGAAGAAAGAAGAAAGGGAAATTTTTATTTAAGGGGATCCAAAAATTTTAATGGCTGAATTTGGAAATGCATAAAACCATACATTTTGTAATTTGACTGATTAATTTGGCATTTTGTCGGGAAAAAGCCAAATTTATCGGCGAGATCTTATAATTTTAATATGACAGCTGAGAATAATTCACACGTTTTCAAATATTCAATTCAATATAATTTGCCCTTTATAAGGAAATCCATGAGCTCAAGGTACATTTATTTTGCTTAAACGACATCAGTGCCTTTTAAATATTAGGCTAGCTAGCCTATAGTTAACACATTTTGAAAATGTTTCTTTTATAGGCTACTCTACCTACCCTCATAATGTGCAAATAAATGGTCCAAATTATTTAGGCCCCTAGCCTATTTGGCAAATTTTCAATTAACTTACTAATGAGATAGCTAAGAAATAAATATAATCTAAAATCAAAATATCATCCTGGATAAAATAATATTAAGGCTCTTCTTTTGCTCATCTTTGGGTCAATATCTACCAAATCATATTTTTGAGTTAGGAATAAAGTGAATACACCATTCAATGCATTTTTTTTATGCTGATTATGAATATAATAAGCGTTTCTATTGCAAATAAGTTTCAGCCCCCCCCCCCTATATAGGCCAATTCAGGGTTAGGTTAGGTATAGCCTATATAAGGGGGGGGGGCTGAAATTCATTTCCAATATAAATGCTCATTATATTTGTAATCAGCATAAAAAAGGCATCGAATGGTGTATTCACTTTAGTCCTAACTCAATAATATGATTTTGTATAACTTGACCCCTTTTTTTATGCTGATAATAAATATAGTAATCATTTTTATTAGAAATAAATTTCAGCCCCCCCCCCCTATATACGCTATACTAAACCCTGAATTGGCATATATGGGGGGGGGCTGAAATTCATTTCCAATAGAAATGCTTATTATATTTGTAATCAGCATAAAAAAAGGCATCAAATGGTGTATTCACTTTAGTCCCAACTCAATAATATGATTTGGTAGATATTGACCAGTTAGGTTAGGTATAGCCTATATAGGGGGAGGGGCTGAAATTCGTTTCCAATAGAAATGCTTATTATATTTGTAATCAGCATAAAAAAAGGCATCAAATGGTGTATTCACTTTATTCCTAACTCAATAATATGATTTGGTAGATATTGACCCATCTTTGTGCCAAGATCTTATATCTTATAGCATTCTTTTGCAAACGTCTTTCATCATTCTGCTCTGATCAGCAGTCTAAGACCAATGAGGAGTATATCATCAAAGTTTTCGCATCATTGTTCTATATGACAGAAAGATAGCATCCTTCACACTTTTTCTTAACATCAGTGAGCTTTAAGATCTTAAAACAAAGATGGGTAAATTTTTGGTAAATATTTACCAAATCATATTATTGAGTTACAACTAAAGTGAATATACCACTTGATGCCTTTTTTTATGCTCTTTACAAATATAACAATCATTTTTCTAGAATTTTAGCCCCCACCCCTATACATACCAATTCAGGGTATATATTTGCACATTAGGGGGGTGGGGAAAAGTTTAAACTTACCTCTCATTTACATCATAAATAAAATTACCCCCACCCCCCTAATATGCAAATATATACCCTGAATTGGTATATATAGGGGTGGGGGCTAAAATTCATTTCTGACAAAAATGATTATTAGGCTAAATTTGTAAAGAGCATAAAAAAAGGCATTGAGTGGTGTATTCACTTTAGTTGTAACTCAATAATATGATTTGGTAAATATTTACCAAATTTTCAGCAGTTCATATTATTGACTTACTAACAAGGCCATACCCAGGATTTTTTTTTCAGAGGGGTTTTACTCAAAGATTTTTTTTTCAGGGGGGTTTTTCATAAAAAAAAAACTCTAAAAACATATAAAAATTTGTTTATATTCATTTTTGTTATGTTTTTATGAGTCAGAATTTTTTTTATGAGTCAGAGTTTTTCTTTGAAAAAATTATTTGTGGAAAAAGTTTTTTTAATTAATTTCTGTTTGTTTTATATTGACACAGTCTTTTCAGGGAAGAAGAAAATAATCCATTAAATCTTTTCGTTTTTTCAAGACTTTATAGTTTGGTCTGCTATTTGTATGCTGGAGAAAATTTTTTATCAACATACACCCTTTTAAAAATCTACACACCTCTATGTGTGTAGATTCTACACACATAGAGTAGAAATCTACACACATATAGTAGTGTATAATTTCGTTTCATATCTCTTCTAGTTGACCTGAAATGGAAAACTTGATACCATTTGCAAAAAAATCTGCTTACTTTCTTTGATAGCTTGGATACACTTATGCTATTTTGATTTGGTTAAATTTTAAGAGCAGAAGTAGCCCCAAAAGTTTGAACATAATACCCTCAGTTGCTCTTGGGATACTGCTGATATGCCTTATTGGGAATTAGCATTAACACAGTGCATTTTGATTTAACCTTAAGGCAACATTTAGTTTTTAAACATAAAGGCAAATTGGAGGGTGGGCATTGGAGGGGGATTAGTTGCCCTCCAATCACTTTTGCCTATTAAAAAGGGCATACAGCCCTTTCTATTTTCAATCGAATGAGCCCTTTTCGAAGTTCCTATGACAACTCCTTCGATACGAAGTGCCCTGGTCTAAACAACAACAACAACAAAAATCATACATTATACCCACATCAATCTTTACTATAAAAATTTCAAGCCTTTAATCACTTTTGACTATTAATAAGAGCACTAGGCCTTTCAATTTCCAATTGAATTAGCCCTTTTTGAGTTTCTACAACAATCCTTTCTATAAACACCTTATATGCCCCCAGGGCATAAATTACAACCCTTACCCTAAGGGCTGCAAGGGTGGTTGTCATCCTCTAAGACATAATTTCCAGAACTTTCAACTATGTTAAACAAAATGGCTATCTAAAAATTTTGATTGGATGTGTTTGGGAAAATGGTGGGCATGAGAGGGGCATTAGTTGCTCTCCCATCACTTTCAACTATTGAAAAACGGCACTAGCCCTTTCAATTTCCAATCAAATGAGCCCCTATGAAGTTTCTAAGACAATGCTTTCAATAACAACTTATATGCCCCCAGTGCATAACTTACAACCCTTGCCCTGAGTGCAGGGGGGGGGGGGTTCACCCTCAAAGACTTAATTTCCAGAGCTTTCTACTATATTGAACAAAATGGCTATCTGAAAATTTTGATTTGATGTGTTTGGGGGAATTGTGCGCGTGAGAGGGTGGTTAGTTACCCTCCAATCACTTTCAACTATTAAAAAGGGCACTAGCCCTGTCGATTCCCAATTGAATAAGCCCCTTTTGAAGTTTTTACAGCAACTCTAACTATAAAAACCTTATATGCCCCCAGGGCATAACTTACAACCTCTGCCCTGGGGGCTCCGGGGGGTTTGTCATCCTTAAATACATAATTTCCAGAACTTTCAATTACGTTGAACAAAATGGCTATCTCTAAACTTTGATTGAATGTGTTTGGGGAAATGGTGGGCGTGGGAGGGGGGATCAATTACTCTCCACTCACTTTCACTATTAAAAAGGGCAATTCTGATTTCCAAACAAATGAGCCCTTTTTGAATTTTCTACAACAACTTTCTATATAAACCTTATATGCCCCCAGGGCATAACTTACAACCCTTGCCCTGAGATTTTGATTGGATGTGTTTGGGGAAATAGTGGTCATGAGAGGGGGGTTAGTTGTCCTTCAGTCACTTTTGAGTATTAAAAGGGCACTAGTCCTTTCAATTTCCAATTGAATGAGCCCTTTTTGATGTTATTACAACATTGCTTTCTATAAAAAACCTTACAACCCGACTTTGCAGGTTTTTTTAAACAAGATGCCTCAACCTTCTTGATGCTTAGTTATTCTAGTGAAAAGGAAGAAATAAATTGTTCAGAAAATCCATCTTCTAAATCTACTAGATTTGAAATTAGCTCTCCTGAAAGAGTCTGCATTCAAACTGATAATATCACAGTAAGAAAGAACAAGTTGAAAAGTAGAAGTTCCTCTTGTTTGCAAGGACATAAAAAAAGCCCAAAAAATATATTTTAAGTAACTCTACCAATCAGAATACCTCTGAAGAGAGCTCTAGTACACTTTTTTCTTTCAAACATAAAGGTAGAAGGGCCATTGTACATCATACAAAAGAGTCTGTCTCCAATGACTCTACAAGGAAAAACTTGTCCTCCTCAAATGGTTCAAATAGTTCATGTGAATACAAATTGAGACAAGCTGATGCGTCCTTAAGAAACAATAATGCGAAAAAAATGGTTGTTAATAATGAAAGCTTAAGATACAATGAGAAATTACATTCAAATAAAATGATTTATTTGGATTCAGATGATGCTGTATTTACAACATTGCTTTCTATAAAAAACCATACATGCCCCCAGGGCGTAACTTACAACCCTTGCCCTGAGGGTTGTGGGACGGTGGGGTTGTCATCCTTAAAGACCTAATTTCCAAAATTTTCGACTATGTTGAACAAAATGGCTATCTAAAAATTTTGATTTGATGTGTTTGGGGAAAAGGTGGGCGTGAGAGGGGGGTTAGTTGCCCTCAAATCACTTTCGACTATTAAAAAGGGCACTAGCCCTTTGTATTTCCAATTGAAAGAGCTCTTTTTCAAGTTTCTACAACAAAGATTTCAATAAAAACTTATATGACCTCAGGGCATAACTTATGACCCTTGAAGACTGTGGGGGGAGTGTCCTGCTCAAAGGTGTAATTTTCTGAACTTTAAACTGCATGAAACAAAACGGCTGTTAAAAACAGCAAAAAAAAAAAAAATTCTGCAAACTTACAATTCAGCTGTAGAAACGATCTTTCTGCTATCAATTTCAAAATCAAACTGTAGTGAATGTTGCATTCTATAATTCTATTCAACTTGAAAATAAAATTCTTGACTACGAATGATGTAAGGAATTGCAATTGGGAAACTGGATTCAAAATAATTTAAACTCATTTCATAAAGACGATACTTTTTTTTTGTCAACATATGAAGAGCTGTGTATATTGCAATATTTGCAATGCAATTGCATATTGCATCTGTCTGGTTTTTATGCAAAGTAACAAGAGGTGAAAATTAACAAACCAGAGAGTAGTGAAGAATTATGGTATGCAAAGTAATATTTGGCAGGGAAAGTCACTGGTGATAAATCGCTAGGGGTGGCACTGTGATTGCGTGATTTTCGGAGATTCGGGGAACCAATTTTTTTTCGGGGAAATACTCGAAAATTCGGGGATAGTGCAAGCCCTGCTTGATTTCTAATTAGGAAAATCGAAATACTAAACCACACGAGAAGAAAAAGCTCCGACTTTGCAGTTTACGCAATAAAAAATTGCCGCAAAATTAATTTAAAGTCAACCAAACGCCGCCGCCTTTGCTGGTGGCGTTCGACCGGGCCTCTTGTCGGCGGCGTTCGGTCTATCCTCCGGCGCGGCACCGGGGTCTACAAGGAATGCTTGTATAAACTTCAGATAGGGCTCATTTGATTGGACATTGAAAGTTCTAGTTCATATTTTAAGCGTCAAAAGATATTGGAGAATAACCAGCCCCCCTCCACGCCCTTTTTACCCAAATGAATCCGATAAAATGTTTGAGATAGCTATATTGTTAAAAATAGTTCAACTATCATATAACAAAAACTCCAGTGTCGACACAAACCCCAGGGCCCGGGGACAGATCCTGTAAGTTATGCCCTGGGGACATATATGGGGGCACATATGGGGATAAACTCTTGTTTGTAGTGATTTTTGTTCGTTTCAAGCTTGATTTGCATATTCAATTTAGGTTTCACTCGTTTTAAGATTTATTTATTCATTTAGATTAATATCTATTGTGTTTGTTTGCATTGATTGTTTATTTAATTTCTGTTTGTTTTAAGTTTCATTTATACATCAATAGCAAAACATTTTTTTTCAGTTTAAGCTTGATTTTCATATTCAATCTAAGCATTACTAGCTTTAATATCTATTTATTGATTTATATTATTACTTGTTCTATATTTTTTGCTATGATTGTTTATTTAATTTCTGTTCGTTTTGGGTTTCATTTATTCTTTAATAGTAATTTCTGGTCGTTTTGAGTTTGAATTTTAACAGGTATTTGTATCTGGTGAGCTTAAGTTTAAAATATCCTTTACTTTTCTTTGAAAAACTTATTTTTCGAAAAGTTTTTTTTAATTAATACTTTAAAATAAGCCCTTAAACAGCTCTCTATGATGTTCTTGTGCCCTGCTAGCAGTGAAGAAGGAAAAAAAGGCTACATAAGTGCTTTGCATGCAAAAAAAAAACTGATTTTCCTGTTTTTCAAGCCAGGGGACTGTAAGTCTTAGTGACTATTCACACAGGGCTTATTCGTAGTCGCAACTACCACTACGATTTTGCAAAAACTTCCCGTTTGCGCGGGTCTCAGGAAAAACTGTTGCATATGTTACCATGGAAGGAGCATATATTTTGGGTATTTCCAATGAAGGATTGGTATTTCTGGTACTGAATATTGAAACTTGCTAAATTCACTTGCAAAGTGTTTTTATTCTTTGAGATATCCTCCTCTTTTCTGAAATAGTTTCGAAGTTATGTGGCTTGAGTCATAATAAAAATGGAAAATCTTCACTATAGAGACACCCAAAGACACGGAGGCTGTGCCAAAACTTTAGCCTGTTGAGGGTTGAGGTAGCTACTAAAAAGCGTCTACTTTTGCTTTTGCCTATGAAAGAAGGAACAAAAGAGTTATGATAATTAAAAAAAAATCACTGCCTGTAATAGCAAACTTGAAACTTTTCTTTTGACATTTTCTGGGGGTAGAAAGCAGAGGAGCCTATTGCAACTAACAAAATAGTTTTTCTGCACTGTTTTGCATAACTTTTCTTACATGGTAGGTATATAAGGGGGGGGGGCTTCTGATCTTCACGAAATTTTCATTCTCTACTCTCAACTTATAGACGTGAAACTGTGTAACCTTTTTACTTGTCCTTATTTACTTTTAACACTATAGTTTAGTGTTAAGTTCACTAAATTCATAAAATATTAGGGCTTTATTATCCTCTTTCAATGGCAGTGAAGGTCTAAGTGTCATAATTCTCTTCTTTTTTTCAGAAATGAGCAAGGCATCTTCAGTATCCAAGCTTTCAAGAAAAAAGATTACAAACCATGGCCTTCAAGAAAATAAATTGTCGTCGGCATTGCTTGAGTTTGACAGAACGTATAGAGACTCAATTGACTTTACTGACTACTTTTTGAAAGCAAGGCAGAATGATAGAATTCAAACTGCCCCAAAAAATCGGCACGCTTATGTTGAGGTGTCAACATGCAATTCGGAAACAAAAAAGGACGAACGTTTAAGAAGAGGATCAATCCTAAAACTATCACCAAGGAAAGTTTTTTCTGCCAGGAAAACAATCCTACCAGAAGCAAATGAGAATATTATTGTCTCTGCTTCAGATGATCAGAGCTCAAGTAATATATCAGGGATTTCTACCCTGTCATCTAGTGATAATGACAGTAGTATTCTAGCTAAAGGTCATGACTTGGATGGTTGCACAAACAAAATGAAATCGCTGGGAATATCAGGACTGCATGATGAAAGTAACACAAGCGACTCATCTTCCTCTAACTCTGATAACGAAAACTTTGAAAAGTGTAAGTTAACAGAGATTAGCTTATTAGAATTAGTTGAGGTGTCCACAGAGATCAGCTAGCTCAGTGAGCTGATTCCTGTTTTTATTTTGTTTGCTTATGTTTTTATTATCGAAACCATGATTGACACTTAAGTCTGTGTTTATTGCAAGGTTCCTAATACTAAGAAATGACCAGCTCTGTGCTGAGATTTGCTTATACTTCAAACTCAATGGGTCAAATTGAAAAGTAATTATAATGAAATCCAGAATCTTCTTAACTAGGTAGTTCTTTCAATCTACTTTAAAACAACAGTGTGTATTCTTGGTCACTTTTCTCTGCTGATTTTTTAAGGAGTAGTTGATTTGAAAGTGGGTGGTTGGATTTTGTTGTAATTAGGTTTAAGGTCTTTAGCTTACTTACAAGTTTGCTATTCTACTTACGCTTGTGTCCATGTGCTTTTTGTATCAGATGCAGTGATAAGCAGTATTATTATGGTTCTTTCTTGTCTCTAGCTGTTTTTTATAGCAACCCCTTCATGCTGCTGTAATATTGTTAGATTGTGCTTGTGCTTTAAAGAGAACACCGAAGTTTCCAACACTTTGGTTGAAAACAGGAAAATATTTATTTTGTTCTGCAGTATGTTTTCAAACTGGGCATGCTTTAACATTTTTAGAGAGTGCCCTTTCCTGAATTTTAAAAAGACGATGCTGCTCAATTCAATAAAAAAAAAACGAGATTAAGTAAGCCAAAATGACACTCTAGCTTATAAGGGGGAGAGGGGGGGGCGGTGGGTTGTGAAAGGGCTGGGGAACAGCCCAACTCTTATCTGGAACAATTTTTATTCGTTTTAAACTTGATAGTTTTATTCATTTTAATCTCTGTTTGTTTTAAGTATACAGCTTCCCAAAATGTGTAAAATCCAGGTCAAAGAGGGGGGGGGGGGAGGGTGGTTACAGACCTATGCATCACACACAAATCCTCCAATCATACAGAAAAAACTCGTGCATGACTTAGATTGGAGTGAGGTGTAACATCTTTATCATGCATAACCATTCTCTTCTGTTGATTTGATTGTTCGTGTTTTCATTACAATAGTAGCCTCAAACTTGTAAGCAACATGCTTAGAAATTCCAAAATACAGACCTAATTTGATATCAAGCACCACTTGTGAATTCAGCTTTGTATTTCAAGCTGTCACCCCACAATGTTGATGATTAGCTTTTGATCATTTAGAATCATTCTGTAAACAATACAAAATTGGTCAAGAATTGTAAGAAGTGCCACATTTTTTTCTTTGCAAAGATCATGGCGATGTTGTTGCATATACGGATCCAACGATCCTACTTAGGGCCCTTCAATCATACATATTGAAAATTTTTACATGCCTGTTTCCAATAAAATGTAATAAGCCCTCTATTTTTGAAACTTTGGCTTAATTGTTTTGATATACCAGTCTTTATTGCAATATTACCCTCAGGTTTTAATCGGCAAGCTCACTTAAATACTAACTTTAAAGTTAAAATTGATCCCCATTTATGAAATATGTGTTTTGATTTGGGGCTGTCATGCTGCGATTTTAATGATCTCTGATGACTAATATCTAATCGTTTAGGACAATTAACGTGGTAATCCCAGAAGGGTCATGAGTAGAAAGGAGTCGAACATCTCTTTATGTGCAAATTTGGAATTGGAAGTGAGGTTTTCAAAAAGGCATTGTCCTAAGGGTCACTTTCGGTCCTCCAATCATACAGAATTAAAATGCCTAGATAACTCAGATTTCAGCAAGGTGGATCGTGTCAGCTCTTTGTGAAAAGATATTTTTGGCAGATACAGTATATTACAACATTAGCCTCGTAATCAACAAGCTTAGAGATCTTTAGTAGAAGTTTTCGTAAAATCTAACACCGTTTGTGAACATAACTATAAACAGAGGGGTTAGGAGATGGGGCGTTCCTTCCGAAATTCTTCTAAAGAATGAGTTTTGTGGTTTATACTTAACATGTTTTGTTTTCTAACTGTCGTCAAACGATTTAATTAATTTTAATATTCATTAAAACCGTACCCCCTAAATGTTTTCTGAATGAATGCGAATCAAAAGAGACATAACATGCTTAATAATGTGAATTTGGGGATGGGGGTTTTTAGAAGGACTGGCCAAAGGGTCATATTTTGGACCCCCCAGCACTAAAGGTTCAAAATACTCCTAAGACTCTGATTTCAACAAGCTGTAACATGTCTATCATAATGTGATGTTATGATTTTGATTTGGACTAGCCTCAGATTTGTAACCAACAAGCTCAGAAACTCAGTAGTACCAACGTTGATGGAAACACTATTTTTGAAATGTGTGCCGAATTTTTTAATTTATTATTTCTATAGTGCAATATGAACCTTGTATCTGTAATGAGTAATCTCAGAAACTCTTAAATACCAACTTGAGTCAAAATCAAACACCATTTGGGATTATGTACTAAGGTCTTCGGATTTGGCTTTCCTATTACAATATTAGGCTCGTATTCGCAATCAGCAAGCTCAGAAACTCTTAAACACCGATTTCGGTGCAAATCAAACGCCATCTATAGAATATTTAGTTAACGCATTTGGATTTGGACTTGTCTGTTGCGATATTAGCCTCATATTTGCAATCCGAAAACTCAGAAATTCTTAAACACTGAATTTTGCTGAAATGAAGCGCCATTTGTGAAATATGTAGAATGCATAACATCTTTTTATTTTGGACTTCAATATTGCGCTATTAGCGGTTCTCAAGCTCAGAAACTTTATTCGAAATCATACACCATTTTTTAAATAGATGATCTGTATATTTTGATTTGAAATTACAAAATGAGTCTTAGATCTACAATCAGCAGGCTCATATCCATTTAAGTACCAGCTTCAGTGGAAATCAAACATCATTTGTGAAATATATAGCTATATGTAAGCTTAGAAACTTGTAAAATATTAATTTTGTTAAGAACGCTCTTTGTTTAGAGGGACCGAGGGTCACTCTGTGTCCCCTAATTATGCAGAATGAAAATACTTACATCACTTTAATTTTGGTAATATGGAGCATGCCCACCTTTTCATAAAATGTGTCTGTGAAGAATGGGCTTTTTGCATATTTAAATTTAGTCTATAGTAAAATTCAGGCTTTGGTAGTAAAATTGATTTATTTGTTTCATTTGCATCGATTTTTAGATGAAATTTTTCTTAATTTCAGTTCTTCAAAGTGTTCGTCGCCCGAAGAGTGAAAGTATTAATCGCCAGGAATTCAGCGGCCCTTCCAGCTCTTACGATTCTAGCTTTATCAATGATGAACCATGCGCAGACAGTCTAGATTTTTACCTAAGAGACATGAAAAAAACATATGTTGACGACATGCTTAAAGATCAAACCGGAGTCACTAAGTAAGTTCAAAAGAAATCAAATATTACTTTTAGCTTCCTAAAGGCTGTCCTGGAAAAAGAAACTCTAGGGTCTATTATTTTGTCAGATCACAACCGTCAGCATTACAACAGCAGGGTTCGGACTCGCCTATAAATTCCAGTAAATTCCTATATTTTAATGTACTCCTATAAAATGCCTGTGTTTTGGCTAAAATCCTATTATTCCTATATTTTCGGCTGAAGATCACCAAGAACATTGCTCATTATTTGCAATTTTCACTACTCGTTAAGTAAGCCAAGATGTGCTTTTCTTTGCTTTTGACTCTGCTTGTAGACTGTGCTGTCTTTCGGTGTAGATCGATAATTAATTACAACTGTTGAGCTGTTTGAACTTAACTAATGATTTGTGTTGGGATTAGTAAGCTGCTTCGGCCTGGGCTATGCTTTTGTATTGACCTAGTAGCCTATGTTTTTTTGTTTTTTTTTTTGTCATGTTGGGCCTGCCCGAAATGAGCAAAGATCAGTATATAGGCTAGCAGTCTCTGCTTTATGAGACTGTGAGTTCTTGCGACTTATGCGTGTCCTGGTCGAACGCTATAAAAGGCTGATGCGAATACTGCGCAGTTTCGGACATATCCACATTTGTTCTTTTTATGGCCTTTTAATCGCGGGATGCTATTTTGCAGGTGATGCTTGGTAATTAAGTATGGGGCCTACCAAGTTCAATAGTTCATGGCTTGCTAAGGAGGATTGCAGCGGTAGAAAGATTGGCGAATGGTGTAAGACTGGGAACAACCAGTACTTGTTCTTTTGCGAACTCTACTTGAAAAATCTGGTTTGCACAGCTGTGGTTGCTCAGCTAAACCAATATGTACAATATACAGAATAAAATGCTGCAGTTACTGCTCAACTACATCCACTACAGCTTCACTTGACCGGACAATCTCGAGTTGATGAAACAACCAAGAATAAACCATTAGTTGGTACAAACATGTTTTGTGAGCGTGATGCCACTTATAAAGCTGAGTTAATATGGGCACTTCGGACGGTACAGAGTTCCATGTCTGCTAACTCTTCAGACCATATTGTCGCAACCTTCTTTGCGATGTTCCCCGGTAAGATCCCCGACGGAATGTCCCTATGTGTGAAGAAACTCACGTGTCTGATCACCGATGCGCTGCATCCTTACTGTAAGCAAATGCTTGTGAAGGACATTCAGTCATATTTTGTACTAGAATATGACGAGACAACCAACAACGCTGGTATGAAAGAGTTACAGATACTTGTTCGATATTGGTCCTCATACGGAAACGAAATCCAGAGCAGACATTTATGCACAAGTTTTATGGGCCACGCGACAAGTGATAACCTGTATAGGAAGATTATGTCAGCCATTGAGCAGAATCAGCTGCCACTTCAAAAACTAATCACGCTTGGAAGTGACGGACCAAACGTCAACAACAGCGTTTGCAACAAGTTCAATGCCGAAAAAAAGAAAGTGACGGGAAAGGGAACGTCGAACATTGTTACTTGCAACATCCATATAATTCATAACGCTTTCTTGAAAGGTCTTCAGGTGTTCGGAGAAGAAAGTTCTGACTTTGTTATTCTTGTGCATTCATTTTTTGACGGCTGGCCTGCACGTTGTGAAGACTATCGAAAGTGCCAAAAGAAACTGGGAGTGCCAGAGAACGCTTTCATGAAGCATATCCCAAGCCGCTGGCTGACGACCGGACGTGCCCTCGCTAGAATCATGCAGCAGTGGCCGGCAATCTTAGAGTACTTCCTGAACTTCGTGCCAAGAGAGAAAAAATTGCAGAATCTTCTGTCCACTGCCAAATTTCTGAAGATTCTGGCTTTTATCAAAAGTGCGACGATGAAGGCCCAACTCGAGTCTCAGCAAAACTGTTCATGAGTTTCACCCAGCTGTTCCAGAAAGAAGAGCCTCTCATTCATGTTCTGCACTCAGAGATCAAAAGACTAGTTGTGACGCTTTGCAGACGGGTCTTTACTCCAGATTTCGTGACCGAGATTGAAAATTTCTCACCAGAAATGTTGAACGTTGCTGAAAAATTTGCAGAAAAGCCCATAGTTTCAGAAAATGTGGAACGAGCTTTCGGTGAGAAAGCAACACTGAAAGACAAGGCCATTTTCTATGTAAATGCTGTGAAGTCCAGAACAAGTGAAAGAGAGCAAATGGTGGAATCTGCGAGAATAGAGCAGTCTCTTGCAAAGAGAAAAACTGACCTCACATCGAAATTGATGCCCTAGAAGCAGCAAGAGTGATTCCAAATATTTTACCTGAATCAGTCAATCGTTGGCACTGTATGTGTATCTGATTTTGTACTGTTTTTTACTATTTTTACAGTTGGTATTTAAAAAAAAAAAAAAAAAAAAACTCGGGAAATGACGAATTTATGTGACCAGGCATCCCACGCCATCTACCATAGATCTGATCCCGAGGACTTCCGAATCCTATATTTGGGCCCGGGAAATCCTGTAAAAATAGGACAGAGCCAATAATTTGAAACGAACCGACCTGTCCGAACCCTCTAAGATATTAGACTGTATTATAACAGTCTAAGATATTTTATTTCACAGATTGAGAAAATGTACATTTCCTTTGACAGTTTTCAAAATATTGTTGAAATATGATATCTATCTATCTTATCCATCTTATCTATAATACGCTTATTAACCACCCGTTTTTTGTTATATAAAGCTGCCAAAAGAAAGGCTGTATTGGTGGAGAAAAATGACTCCAAAATATGGATTTGATGCATCAAAAAATCCAAATATCCCAATTTAAGATATTTTTGTAAAATAGAAGAATTAGAACAGCCCAAGTAATAAAATATATTATGAATTAATTTAGTGGAATTTATGTTTTGCATGCTCGAAAATACACTGCTGGGAATAAGCTGTATGAAGAAATCATCAACATAGAATCTGATGATTCTTTAGATGGTTAATCAGTCGAATTCTTATTGGCATTGCCCTGAAAAAACAATATGATAACGCATCAGATTCAAAACATCCAACGATTGAATTCAAAATTTTAAGAGATAGTGATATCAGGCCATATGGAAGTCGTTATACTAACATATTTTAATTTCCTTGTCCTGAACATGGAAG
Source organism: Artemia sp. Qi Xiang Cuo (assembly GCF_049724085.1). Taxonomy (NCBI): domain Eukaryota; kingdom Metazoa; phylum Arthropoda; class Branchiopoda; order Anostraca; family Artemiidae; genus Artemia; species Artemia sp. Qi Xiang Cuo. The sequence goes on from NC_142795.1 coordinate 51,571,908, forward strand.
TGAATAAAAGTATTCATCCGTTCGTTTGCAAAAAGAAAAGAACAAGAGCAAGATTATTCCTGTTTTAAGATTGGTTTAGAGGCCTCCCCCCCCCCCGTCCTGCCCAGAATAATGAGAAAATAGTCGTATTAAAAAGGCTTCTTCGTTTTTTTCCTCTTTTTTGATGCTGTAGAGTTGACTTAGTAAAGATCAATATGTCTCCATGTGTGAATTGTATATTTCTTTTCTTAGCTAAATGTTATGAAACGCATTACAATAGAAAGTTTGATTTAGGCTCATTTGATCACAAATTCTTAGGTTTAATGCTCTTTTTTTCAGCGATGGAATCGGTAAGAGGATACCCAAACACCCCAATACGTATTTTATGCCACCGAGTACCCCTACGACCCAACGGCATCATGTGAAAATTTGTGAAATAGCTATTTTAATCACAACAGTCAAAAGGTACAGTAAGAGGTCAACAGAATCAGGACGAAATATATAGCCTCCAAGGGAAGGGCCCCAAATTATACGAATACCCCTTTTTAAACTAAAGGCTACATCGAAAAATTTTAATGTATAGGTGGGTTTGTTATGCGTCGTTGAAATCTAGAATGTGCTAAGATTTGTGTCATCAGTATTTTTACTTGCAATCCTCTGATTAAGGGCCAACAGACTTCCAGCAACCCTTTTTAAAACAAAGACTTAATAGATAAATTTTAGTTGAACGATGAGCTTGTTATACCTTGCTGAAGTAGGGATCATAAAACTATTCTGGTGTGAATAATTGCAGGGGCCTGAGCCTCCCTGGATCAGCCCCTTTACTGCCATGTTGCGCCTCTTTTGATTTGACTTTCAGGGATAAATTTGGAAATGTCTAAAATGATCAGATCACTGCATTTGACCCAGTTACGTTGCATGCATATTTCACATATGATGTTTGATCATCTGTCATAACGGGTAAATCGAAGGATTTTTGGTCATATAGTTTATAGTGTCTATAATTGAAGTGCCTAAGCCAAGGATGCTGTGGCTACTAATGTTGGGGTTGTCCTCTTGTGGCCCAATCTCCTTCCTTAACTTCGTAAATGGCACCTCTTTTGGCTAGGGGTTGTTCAGAGATCTTAAGGAGTGGTCTTAATTTATCGAATGACCGTCCTAGAGCAGTACAGTAAGTGTTTATTTGGCACATTGTGTCCCATTAAAAAGAACGCAAAAGTGCCATCAGATTTGTAATTTGAAATTCGAACAGAAGTTAAGTTTGACTCCCCAGTAGATCCTGGATTTGTGGCAAGTTGATCTAAACTTTAAGCTCTTTTTGGAAACTTGTAGCAATTAATGTTAATCAGGGATTGACTCCCAAAGGATGATATGAATTGATGATTCTTCGATTCATACCTGCGAGCTGAAAACCAAGTGCCTTTTGCTAGTTACTTTAGCTCAATAAAAGTTTTCAGTTCATTATCCAGATACTTCAGTTTTTTTTTTTTTTTTTTTTTTTTTTTTTTTTTTTTTTTTTTTACGAAAATGAATAGTATTTTGTTGCCAAAATAATCTGAATTAGCTAATTTTGCTAAAGGGTAGTTGTTGAAAAACATTGAGTTTCTTTTAACTGAATAAAAGTTTTGGTTTATACTTTTTAGTTGTTAGTTTCTTTTCTATTCTTTCTTTTCTTGTTTTTTTTTTTAAATTAAGTTTGATGGAGCATACGTCTTTCTTTTTTTTATTTTAGGTTTCCTGGGCGTCAGAGAAGAAGCCGTCGTTCAAGTCTTTCTACCTCAACTATTGAGAGCTCGTATGCATTATCTAACAATTATTCATCCGATCAGTTGGTTTCATCGAAAACAAGCGAATGTAAAAGTAACTTGGTTCTATCAGTGGACAACGAACGCTCCTCCTTGGCACCTGATTCTGAAAATAGCTCCAACTCATTCCTTGAGGAAGAAGCTGAAAGCTCATGGAGTGAAATATCTAAAGATGAGACCGACTTTGCAGGTTTTTTTAAACAAGATGCCTTAACCTTTTCGACGCGTAGTTATTCTAGTGAAAAGGAAGAAATAAATGATTCAGAAAATCCATCTTCTGAAACTGCTAGATTTGAAATTAGCTCTCCTGAAAGAGTCTGCACTCAAACTGATAATATCACAGTAAGAAAGAACAAGTTGAAAAGTAGAAGTTCCTCTTGTTCGCAAGGACATAAAAAACAGCACAAAAAATATATTTTAAGTAACTCTACCGATCAGAATATCTCTGAAGAGAGCTCTAGTACACTTTTTTCTTTCAAACATAAAGGTAGAAGGGCCATTGTACATCATACAAAAGAGTCTGTCTCCAATGACTCTACAAGGAAAAACTTGTCCTCCTCAAATGGTTCAAATAGTTCATGTGAATACAAATTGAGACGAGCTGATGCGTCCTTAAGAAACAATAATGCGAAAAAAATGGTAGTTAATAATGAAAGCATAAGATACGATGCGAAATTACATTCAAATAAAATGATTTATTCGGATTCAGATGATGCTGTATTTTCGAAAAGAACTAATTATTCTTCGATTCCTTCTGGGAATGATGTTGCAAATGAGGAACATGATACGATTGAAATATTGACTTCCAATGGAAGGTTATCGGCAAGTACTGATCTAGTTAAAGACCGTGATACGTTCTCAAGCTCATCCTGTTCTGAGATTCGTCGTCTCGAAATAAGGAGCACATTATCAGAAAGTAGCTTAAGCAGTTCGTCTCTAGACGCAAAAGTAAATGAATTTACTCCAGTTATGACAAGTACTTTTCAAACACTGTCTGATTCTCACCAATTTTTCGAAGAGTTAAATTTACAATCAAATTCTCAAAAAGAACTTGCATCGAGTATCACACTGAGGAAGGGGAAACGCCTTACGGCAAAAGAATGTACATTCATGCACCGTTCTTCAAAAGATTCTTCTAATTTAGAGTTTGATTTACAATTGGAGAATGAAGCTCAAGCACTGTCTAATATTGAAGTATCCTCAGGGGACTTGATTGGTTATGGTAATGATTACCATGGGCGTTTTGACAAAAGTATTCAAAATAGAAAGACAAATTTGTTAGGTTCAAATGGCAATATGGAATCTTGGCCAAAGAACCAATTCTTGTCTGATTCGAATTCATCCACTCCAGAAATTTGTCATGTCAATATAGATCTTGATATATCTAAAAAATTGATAGCCTTAGAAAGTAAAGACAACAGCTTAGACGTGTATAATCTCACAGCTGCCTGCAAAGATGGAATAGCAACTGGCAAAGCTTCATCAGAAAAATTAGGTGAATTTGTGTCTCCTGATGGCACGATAACACGAATTGCAAGTATTCCTCCTCTAGATGAGAGGATGAATGAATTGAGATCGCAAACCTTAAGAAAATGCATATCATCATTGGAAGAAAAAATAAACTGCAAGCTTCCTAAGAATCTTATTTATAATGAAGGTGACGGTACCATCACTCGAATCGTCAATGTTCCACTATTGGAAGATCGAGTGTCGTTGGACTTAAATAAAAAGAAACTGGCTGAAGATAGAACAAAAACCACATCTAGAGACAGAATATTTAATGCTAGAGATGAGATATCATTGCGAGTTGAACTATCTGGGATTAAGCGGTTAACAGCAAAAACTGATCAGTATAAAGTCAATGACATGGTCAAATCTGAACAAGAAAATTATGGGGCAGACCCAATAGACTTGGAGACATCGTTTTCAGAGCTCGTGCACTTGCAACCAAAAGATACAAAAAAGCTTGACATCAAGTCCAGTGACAATCATGCAACTTGGACAGTAACTGAAAAAAATCATGGTATTCCACAAGACAAAATAATTGACTTAACATTTGATTCGCCTCCACGGAAACTAAAGACTGAAGAATCTATTTGTGACACACCGGCTTACACTCCAGCTTTAGTCAAGGTAGAGAAAAGGCGGAATCGAAAGGCTGATATGAAGAAACTAGATGATAATTGGAGCAGCGACGAGTCTGAAAAGGAGAATAATAAAATCGGAGAAGTGCTCCACCGTTCATTTGAAGACTTTGTGCCTAAGACACCAATTGTGAAACCTATACTAGAAATGATTCAAGTGAATATCAATGGTATGTTTTTGTTTCATATATGCTGTATTTTACTAATTTGGTAAGTATAATTTAAATTTTTATTCAGAAATGCCCATGGTTCCAAGATTCTTTTGCAAAATTTCACGTTTCTAGCTTTGACAGTTTAGCTCGGTAATATAGAAACAGTACAAAATATTCAATTCCTAGAAAAAGCGGAAAATATTATTGATAGAAAGAATTAAAATCAAGCGTCTGTTATTCCGTGTATGCACTAAAAAAAAAAAAAAAAAAAAAAAAAAAAAAAAAAAAAAAAAAAAAGCCATTTTTGGTAGAATGTTGTACTGAACGCTATAGAAAATTCTATAAACAAACATTGCTCAACAAAAAACCCCAGAATACTCAATTGGTAATGATTTTCATATTTAAAGTTCAAAATACACTGGAATTTCGTTAAATTTGCTTCTTTGCTGTCTAATTTCGAAATCGTGCAAACATACCAAAGATCAGAGGTAAAAGATGGAACAGAGCGAGGTCAACTGAGTCTGGAAGATCAAACACTGAGCGTCAGACCTAGCAATTTTTAAGACCATAATAATACTCTGAAAGACTAGAGTGTTGAGTAAGGCTGGTCAATTTATTGACTACCAAGTTCTGAATAGGAACCGGACCAAAAAAGGAGGTGGGTTGAGTTTAACAGAGCTATTGTAAAAAAAAAAAAAATCTTCAAAACTTTAAAGAATCCTAACAGCATGACCCAGGATATCAGTGGTTTTAATTATGTCCTCTTGCTGTCAGTTACAAGGAGGATGCTTGCATTAAGTCCTGTTGCTTTTAGTTTTAGAGATATTTTTGTCGTGTTTTGTCTCGTTTAGAAAATCCTTACTGTTTATCCACCAACAGGTCTGTGGTCATGGTGATCCAGGATAAGCAATCATAGGTTGCAAAACCCTTGAACATCATTTACATGAAGCATTTAAAGTTACCAATGGTGTTTTTAAGTCCAATAAAAAACTGAAAAGACAGTGTGTTCAAACGGTTTTAAGTTGTGATTTATTAAGGAATATTTTCTATGTCTAAATTACAGTATTATCTGATAGATTAGCATTCTTAAGCAATACTAATTCCATGTCGTTAATTTCAATTTTAAATTAAGCTTTGTTATATGGATGGTTTGCCATTTGAATGATTTTACTGCAGTTCTGTCTTTAAGCAAAATTTGAGCTCGTCCGCAAAATTAAGAATAGATTAAATTATGGGAAGAGCTAAAAATCCATTACAACAATAACAAATAAAACAATCTTTAATTGTAATTGAATATAAATCAGTTTAAAAAAACGGTCCGGAAATTCAAAAAAAAAAAAAAAAAGAATAGTAACAGTCAGAGTTCGCTACTGAGATTTTTAATGATACAAGTAGGTTATGTTCAATATTTTAGGATTCCATGTCGTTTTTCCCTGGATCAGGATGCCAGCAAACCTTTTTTTTTGGGGGGGGGGGATATCTCTACAAGTTGTGAAAACGTGATGAAAATACCTCCAAGGCTAAAAACTGTTAGAAAAAAGTCAAACCTTATCTCGTAGCTTTCAACTAAACGATTAGATACAAAAAAAAAGGTGTCCCGGCTGGCTTAGAGATAAAAAAAAAAATCAAAAATAAATTGGGAAAAAATACCAGTCTGGCTCGTGAATGTAAGAAAAGCTGAGAATACTTGAGCAAAGTTGGACTTTGATGCAAAGTCCCAGTCTTATGTATGCACATGGGCAGACCATTACATAAATATTAGTAAATTGATAGTGTCTAAAAATTAGTAAGCACAGGCTTATATTTAGTGGTAGAAAAACTTCTTGTGTTAATGTTCTTTTCCCTTTCAAAGTATAATGTTTCTTCGCATTCTTGTCTTTATTTTGGAGTTTGATTCTATTCCTAATGTATTCTCATGTTTCAGGAAACGTGGGTAGTACGACACAGAAAAAAGTCAAGAGATTTCAGCGAGTGGAAAACTTAGAAAAGGCAACTTTCTTGGAATCCTTGAATGGTAAAGTTTATAATATCTACTTGTCAATTTTTCATTTCAGTTTTCAGGACTCTTATTTTAATATAATTATAGTGGGATTAAGTGTAATTTTCTTTACCTTTGAGCTTTAGTTTTGATATAACAGTCCTGTCGGTGGTCTATTATTGTATATTTTAATATCCCTATGATGGGAGTTCCACCATGACACGTCTACTAGAGCTGAAGTGACAAAATTAATTTGTTGTAACCTGGCTATTACATTCGCAAGCAATAATAAGCTAAAAATAATAATAAAGAAGAAATTCCTCCTGTACCCAGTTGTCATATTTGCAGAAGAAGGAATCCCCAAAAAGCCATTGTTAGGCTCTTTTAAAACGAGCTTCGGCTATTTCATGTGGAAAAACAGATAATCACCGAGATTAGCAGCATATTATTTACTGAGAACCTAACCCAAATTCGCTATTTAGGCCCAAACGAGTATATTTTACTACGGCTATATTCATAGGACAGAAAAGCAGAAAGGTCGAACAAGCAACTAAAGCTAGCAATAATATTCAGTATTTCTGTTAACATGTGAAATTGTAATTGTTTGTTAATAAGGTATGATCCGGCCCAGATTAACTGGTCTGCTAGAATCCTTGAGCTTAGATTCTAAATTTTACCCTTATTTTATCTCTCCTTTCTGGCCCATTTCTGCTCACTTCGTGTCTTCGTTTTGGTTAGATCTTAATTATCATTTAAAAATAGTGCTGAATAATAACCTTTTTATGAAACCATTACTTCTGTAAACAGACCAGATAAAGCCATTGTATACATAAAAAAAGAAAGCCTAATCACTCTGAAATAAATTTCAGTACAAAAAGGCTTCCGTAATTAAATTACTATCTGAATGGTGAGGATATCATAGGCAGCGCAATAGCGTTGCCTAAGTAAAGAACGAAGTGGGCATAATGTGGGAATAAAGTGCCTTCACCAAGGCACTTCGTATGGAAGAATTTGTTCGGAAGGGGCTCTTTCGATTGTAAATTGAAAGTTCCAGAGCCACAAGTGATTGCAGGGCAACCAACCCCCCTCCCACGCTCCTTTTTCACCAAAGTCATCCGATCAATGTTTTGCGATAGCCATCTTCTTCAGCATAGTTGAAAGGTCCAATAACTATGCCTCTGGAGATGACTGACACCCCCCCCATCCCTTGGAGCCAGGGCTGTAAGTTTTACTATTCGCCCATTATTTTCATTTTTCGTTGTCGTTTTGGCATTCTTTGCCAGTTTTCCTGTTTTCTGTTTTTTTATGATATTTTTGACTCCGAAATCTGAATTCGGCCCTTCGGGGCTTGTGATAAGGATTTTTTAAAATACATATCTTATCTTATTTACATATAGTATTTGTTATCGATTAAGGGGAAGGCGTGTTTGGCCTTTTGTGTCCAAAAAGGTCAAGGGCATTCAAGTGAAGCTTTCAGGGAATGTTGAAAGTAGTGTTTAACTAAAAGACACACTATGTGCATACGGGTTATCAAAAGGACGTATCTCAGAAATCACTTAGAGTATTAAGTTGGAACTTTCAGGGAATGATGAGAGGGTTGATCAATTGACCAAAAGGCACTATGTGCACGCTACTAATACTACCACTGCTACTACTGCAACTACTATTTCTATTGTGACTACTTCTTTAATTTAGCGATGTTTAATGTTGAGGGGAAAGTTGAACTAAGTCAAAACACACTTTATGCAAGCAGGTTCTCGAAAGGGCGTATCTCAGGAATGGCTTATGGTATTATGTGTGAACTTTCAGGGAATGCTGAGGGGGATGGTCAATTGACAAAAAGGCAATAAGTGCACGCTACTACTTCTAATAACTTATACTACTACTATAACTACTACTTCTATTGTGTCTACTACTAAGGCTAAGGGTATTAAGATAAAGGTTTCAGGAAATCTTGAGGGAGAAGTTGGATTAAAATTAGAACACATTATGTGCATACAGGTTGTCAAAAGGACGTATCAGCAATATCCCAGGAATGGTCTAGGGAAGTGGTTCTCAAACTGTGGTACGCGTACCCCTTAGGGGGTACGCAAAATTTTTTAGCTGGTACGCGGCCAGCCAACGAAAAAAACAACCTTTAAATCTGACACGAGACTACTACGGCAGTTTAATTAGTACGGGTGACTGAGAAGGGGTACCTAAAATGTTTTGTGGGTAAAAAGGAGTACAGTGTCTAAGGAAGTTTGAGAAACACTGGTCTAGGGTATCAAGTTGAAATTTACAGGGCATGATCGATATGAAGATGTAAACTTCAGGGAATATTGAGGGGGAATTTGAACTAAATAAAACACAGTGTGTGCATGCAGGTTGTCAAAAGGACGTATCAGTAATATGTTAGGAACCGCTTAGAGTATGAAGTTGAAACTTCCAGGGCTTTTTGTGGGGGGTGTTGAACTAACCAAAACGCAAATGCTGGGGGGAGGGGGATCATTTGCTTTTTGCCATCAGTACATATAGTAAAATGGGTTTTCGGATCTCAGTTAAGCTTGTTGGAAAGTAAGAAAATGCTAATTGTCCTTGTGCTGCCTTTTTTGGGTCCATAACTGAGCTGACGTTTGAGGAGGGAGGGGTATTTCCTTTCTCGTATAAATGTGATCATTATAACGGGTTCGCAGATACCAATAAAACCTTATGGAAAGGAGGAGCTAATGTCCCGCTCGTGGTTTTTGGGGCCAAGAGCCAATCTTACCCTTCTGAGTAATTGGGGAGCGGCATATCCATGTAATCGTAACATTTACCAGAACGGGTTGTCAAATTTCAATAAAATTCGGATAGAATATGAGTGCTGGTTTCCACGTTGTGTTTATTCAGGATCTGAATATGACCAAACTTCGGTATAGGTTGGGGGGTCCTTAAATTCTTGTAATACGCGCATTCACTTGATGGTGACGCGGGTTTGAATCATAATTGTGGAAACTAAGAGCAAGGCACATAGTTCTGTCTTTTTTCTATTTTTTTATCTTTGCCAGATCCAGTTTCTACGGACGGAGGGGGAAAGGCGTTGAAGTTACTTTTTAGTCGGCCTAATTACTTGACAGGCTGGCAGAATTTTTTCAACTAAACCGGGCAACAGCTATATTCATGGTATCGGGTGTCTGGGCTCGGTCACACCTTCAAGAGAAAAGGGGTTCGTTCTAGGCCTCCGTATCCATAAGAATAGCCTATCGGATTCTAATTAAATGCCATAAATTAAATGCCGTAAAAGTAACAGCTAGGATTTTTGTTGCACTTTTGTCGTTTGTGCTGCTCCCCAACTTTTACCCATGGGTCACAATTACTGCAACGCTCACTAGACCAGAGGTCTAGTTAACTGTGTTTTTTTGCTTATTGGTTGGTGAAGTTTTAAAAACTTTGTTTTTATCTTTTAGAGGATTTGGAGGACTCCAAACGACATCCAGAAGCAGTTAATTATATCAAGAACTTCAAAAAAAGGAAAGATGAATTGATAAGGCATTTATTTCATTTATTCAACACTGAAGTTTTTGAGGGACAGGTAGGAGTAACTTAGCTATTTTATTATTTTTTCTATTTTAATTAAATTTCTAATTCATAAGGCACTATGTCTTGTAAACTACAGAGATTGTTTTTTTTTTTATGGCATTCTTAATTCAAATAGAGTTGAAGTTTGTGTCAGCATATACATCGGGCGACATTCGAAAGTGCATTCAACTTCGATTGACTCTAGCTTAATAAAGTATAATTCTATAAAATAAAGTACAGCTTAATAAAGTACAAGGTTTTCTTCTTTTTAAATTCTGTTTGTTCGGTTACTCGTGGTTTACAGAGCCAGTGAAATCGGCCTTCCAGGGAAATTATGGTTTCCTGAGCATGTCCATCGAACCGGTGTCGTTCCCGATTTTAAACGACATTTGGCCCAATTTTTGAGCCAACGAGTCCTCTGAGATTTTTTGGATATTTACCTATCTGTATTTATGTCTTTGTATTTATACATGATTTATACATGTATTTTAACGGATGCCCTCCAGTGAGTTTTGACTCATAAAAATGACACTAAAGCTTACTATGTCCACTCAAATGAGCCCCCTCAGAAGTTTATACGACCACCCATTCCATAAAAACCTTATGTGCCTTTGGGGCATTACTTACAACCCATGCCCCTGGACTCTGGGAGGTTTTGTCAGCCCTGGAGGTATTGTTATTTATGTCTTGTGTCTTTGTATTTGTCTTTGTATTATGTATTTGATTTCTTTGCTCTGATAAATTTGGTTCAAATTTGTCAGCTTGGAAAATATTCGGGGTATGGTTTTTTGACTATTATACTTACTAATTATATTTCACTGTATGTCTTACACCCTCTGAGTTATGTATGTTTTTGGATACGACAGTAGTTCTTATTATGTTGATTAAAGAAAACTTCCTTTTGAACAGATCTTGTTTCTTTTCTTTTCCTTAGAGGGGACATTCTGAAATATCCAAACTTGATCTAAGAATTATAGTTTATCTTATTTAAAGGGAGCTGTCTTAAGCTTGAATATGGTCTTTATGACTAGCTAAATTGCCGTTATTATTTTTTTCGTCTCTATTAAAGTTCAAAAGCCAGAGGCTGAAAACTTATAAAACTCTATAAATACGTGTTTCTTCCTCGTGGATTCCAAGAAGCGAGAATCTAAGTCGCGAAACTTTAAAGCGAAATACCTAAAAATGGAAAATCAAAAGGTCTCAATTTTTATATGCGTTTTCCTAATGAAGAACACTTTATTTAAAATATTGGCTGGAAATTTGAATAAAATGGCAAGAACAATTTGTCTACGCTCTATAATTTTTTTTAAAGGAGATTTGATATCTTAAAGGATCACCCCATCTTGTCCATTATAAACGTTTCTAGTTTGTGCGGCCAAACTATTTAGAATTGGTTGGGTGATCTTGTCGTAACTTGTAGAGGTTGGATAAGTGATCCGATTGAAAGGCAGAAAACTAAAAGACTGCACTTACTTTTTCAGAAATCTCAGAGAAACCATTTAGCTTCTCTCGTTTTGTGCCGGAGATCGAGATATTCTGTTTTGATGGAACATGTCATTATAAAGTGTGAATTTAACGGAGCAGAATTTTCTTGGTAAAGTTCAGGAAAGGGGAGTTCAGGAAAATAGTCTAGCCTACCTGCTAGGAAAACGCAAAAATCAGCTCAAAAGAAATACCGTTTGATCAGTTTTGCGGCGTTGAGGAAAGACAGTTTCACAGTCTTTTCAATCAAACCTCATAGTCAAATCATAAATTTTCAATAGTTTTCAATAGTAACTAGTCCTGTGGGAGAATTCGGTAATAGACTCTTTTTCTTTGAGAGGGTCAGCCGACGTTGAGGCTCGCTAAATGATTTATAAGGGATATAATCTTCTGAAGTGTTTAAAAGTTATATGAGCAAACTTCACTGTACGCCGTCCAAAATTTTTGGATTTTTCAACTTTTTTTTATGTGCATTTCGGGATACTAAAAAGTTTTACCAGTCACAACTAAAGCTTAACAATTGCATTTTGCAGGGTATTTATTATAGACTTATGACCTCAAAAATAAAAAAGGTAATATTTTTCCATAAGCTAGCTATTACTAACGTAATTACTCGTTCTTAATAAGAAGTGCCCATCACAAATCTTTATTTTCAGGTTTTCTGGGCTATTGATTCACTCTTATTTCTCCCTGATTTTGTATTGTTACGACCACAAATCGATTCTTTGAATGTAACAACCGTTTTTAGTTCTGTTTATGATTGTTATTTATAGAGATACTAACTTCTTATAGTAAGCAAATGCCATGAAGATATTAGATATACACTGAGGGCAAATTCTCACTCTTTATTGTTTGTGAGCATGAATACCCTTTTCCCTACTTCATGCTGATAATTGTCTAGATTCACTCGAAAAGAATACGAGTATCAGAGCCCCGCAGAGCAAGGCTCAGAACCATAACGGACATGTATACATCCTGTGCTTTCCTAAATTGTCACCCGTTATAGTTTATTGCCTTATTTCCCTATAACAATCAATATGGATTGCATTTCAAAAGGATGGCCATTACAAGTTAGAACGTATTTAAGATTTAATAGAAAATAAGGTGCACGGGAAGAAAATAAAAATAAGGACAAATTGTATTTTATATATTTTCGTTTGAGTCCCTCATACAAATAAATGAATTTTTAAAATAGAATGAAAAAACTTGACATCCTATTTTAGCAGCTCAACTAAATTTGAGTAAATGCAATTTTAATTCAACCTTGCTTGGAATTGTTTTCGCAATTGTTCTTGAAATTGATCTATAAGTTTTACAAGTTTCAATTATGCTGCAGGGCAGCACTGCTGCTTTCCATGTATGGTTTCTTTTTCTTTTTTTTTCAATCGTAATCAGGGCTCTCGCACAATAAAGTTAAGAGATGGAGATTCTAAACCTTTTTTCTGGTATGGTGACGGTGAAACAGAGAAGAAACAAAATGAAATTACCTAGCTCTGAAAGTAAACATTTTAGGTGTCACAGAATGTTGGACTCGGTAGCTCATCTCTTAGATACCTGAAAATCTCAAGATTAGATCGAATTCTGTATATCTTTTAGGTTTCTAGGAACTAATTCAGAAAACTCCAATGCCTGATTTTAGATTTATAAAAGTTCCGTATGTGCATAAAGCCCAGGCCCACAGTTGAATGAAACAGGGCCAGCTGCGGTTTGGGTCCCAGGCTGGAGGGAAGAAGTTTTTTTCATATGTTTTGCCATTTGCACATCTATTAGAAGGGGTTGTCCGATCTCAAATTAATGAGAAGTCAAAGCTAGTGTTTTGGCTGTGTTTTCGAGTGACCAGACACAACCACTCCTCCGCGGAGGAGGGGGATTCCTAGATTGTTATCAGCAGGACATGTAACAGAGGGGGGTTTTCAAGTCTTGAAAAAAAATCGAAACCCGACCTAACTTCTATGGATGATAGAAAACAGGAGGGTTCAAGTTGTAAATTACTGTCATCAGGACATCTGACGGACGAGACTTTTATTTTAAACCAGATGGAAACTAAATAAGTTGTACTTGTGTGGTCCTAATCTTACTTCTGTCGGGGGGTGGGGGGGGGCTTTGTCCCTAAATCTCGGTAGCAGAACATGTATATAAGGGATTATTGGATCTTAAAGAAACTTTGTGGGAAGTAGGAGTAAGTGTCGTAGCTTAGCTTTTCTGATGCTTTGGCATAGTCCATCTTCTACGGGGAGGGGGAGGGATTTGCATCTCCCAACCACACTTGGTGGAAGTAAGAGCTTTGCCCATAGTTAATTCTCCTTATTGTACGCACCTGATTCAATTTCTATGAGGAGGGAATAGAGCATCGAAATACCTTTTCGTCAGCCCAATTACTAAGCAGGCTGTTAGAATTGATTCATTAAAAACCTATCAACAGCTACTTTTATGGTCTCGAGTTTCCGGGCTCGATTGGACCTCTATGAGGAAAAAAAATAAAAAGATGGCGTATATGCAGAATATCCTGGTTGTAGCCATCTTTCTTGATTTTCAAGCCAGTATATTTCCCTTGTTGTGCAAGTCAAGGGGCTATAAGTTTCCTATTTAGGTTTCGGACAAGGAGGTTGTACTAGTGTACTTTTTGACCTATTTCATTTTTTACTATGGGGCATGATCGTCTCTTACTAGGTTGCTAGCCACCGCTGCAACCTGGAACCATACCCAGAAAAGTTCACCAATCATAATACTGCCACTAAAGCTAAGGCTACAACCATTAATCAATATTTCAGTTACTATGAGCTAGCGTTCGTTCTTTATTATAAAGTATAATATAAAGTGTTTTAATAATGGGTTGTTAAAAGCCTGCGTGGCGCTTTGGATAGAGTGTTAGAATCTTACTCTGAAGGTCGCAGGTTCAATTATTGTCACGGGTAATTTTTACACATTTGTCAATTTAAAGTCTAAACAAAACGTCTGTTAATGACTACTACATGATTATGTAATAATAATTAAAAAAGAAAACCAAAAGTGTGAAGCTTAGTAGACAATCGGTGTTAGGAATCGCACTTGCTTCAAGAATCAAAGATCTTTGAAAAGACTTTAGTACGAAAAGACATAGCAAAAATGCAGTTTTTTGTAAAAGGTGATTCTATTTTTAAATTTTTGTGCTTTTTGATTAAAAAAGGCGTTAGAACTTTTAATTTCCGTTCGAATGAGCCCTCTAGCGACATTCTAGAACCACTGCGTCGATACGATCATCCCTGGGGGAAAAAAACGAATAAAAAAATAAACACGCATGCGTGATCTTTCTTCTGGCAAAAAATACAAAATTCCACATTTTTGCAGATAGGAGCTTGAAACCTCTACAGTAAGGTTCTCTGATACACTGAATCTGATGTATGATTTTCATTAAGATTTTATGACTTCAGAGGTTCTTTCTCCCTTTTTTTGAAAATAAGGCAAATTTTCTCGTAACTTTTGATGGATAAGACTAAACTTGATGCAACTTATATATTTAAAATCAGCATAAAATCCGATTCTTTTGATGTATCTTTTGGTATCAAAATTCCGTTTTTTAGAGTTTCGGTTACTATTGAGCCGGGTCGCCTCTTACTTAAAGTTCGTTACCACAAAGTGTTTGATAAATGCTTCACTCTTTCCATCTGCATCCGTAAGAAGACTCTATTATATCTCAATTAATTTTGGTAAGGGTTAGCTGTTATGACTTTTTTGCGTCTTTAGACGTTTGAATACAGTCAGACAGGAATAGTCGCTTACGCAGCTATGATATATGGGTCACAGTTGCTCCAGTACTTCACGGTGTCTTGGCACCGGAAGGTTTCAGTCATCTTTTTTTTCCACCAGTATATTTTGATTTTCCTTTCCAGCTTCCTGTTGACTTAAATATTAGATGGAATCCACGCCTTACTAAAACTGCGGGATTTTGCTATTACACTCGCAATCAAACGGAGAATGGAATTTCGTATGAGTCACGAATAGAGCTTTCAGCAAAAGTGAGTAATTTTTTTTTTAATTTTTTTTTTCTACGCCAATGCATACTTAAAATGGAGTAACTTTTTTTCTTCTGACAATTTTTGTTAATGTTAATCTACAATTTTGGTTCTTATTTTATTAAATAAAAAAAAAAAAAAAAAAATTAACTGAAAGTAAGGAGCGACATTAAAACTTAAAACGGTCAGAAATTATTCCGTATATGAAAGGGGCTATCCCCTCCTCAACGCCTCGCTCTTTACGCTAAATTTTTTTTATTGTTTTAAAAAATAAATTTGTGTGACAGAGTCAACTTTAGCGTAAAAAGCGAGGCGTTGAGGAGGGGATAGCCCCTTTCATATACGGAAGAATTTCTGTTTGTTTTAAGTTTTAATGTCGCTCCTTACTTTTAGTAAAAAAAAACTTGTTTTTCTTCATTTAATTTCTGAACGTTTTTTAATCTGATTATGAAGCTTTGATTCTGGCTCACCGTACATGAATAATTAAAAAGAAATTTGCATATTAATTTTACTTTTTTTGGCTAAATGGCTTTCTCGAAATTTTATTCTGACGTACATGGGCGCCCATAAGCTGAATTCCAGGGGGGGGCAAACTTCGTCTAATTGCTACTTTTAATGCTATATAATAGAAATCTCAGAACAAAAATATAAAAATAAGGCAGCATCATTCAGCCAGGGGGGGCCCGAGCCCCCCCCCCCCCCCCCCCCATATGGGCGCCCATGCTGACGTAACTTACGAATTAACTTACGTAACGAACTTCTATATTCGTATGTTTTTATTACGTATATTAGGGAGTTTTCCCCCTAGTCATTACCTCGCTCTTTACGCTAAAGTTCGAATTTTGGTTGAATCACAAACCCCTGAATCACAAAGGCCGTTTAAATAGAATAGATAGCTCTTTTGAAAGTACTAAAAAAAAACTTTATCGTAAAGGGCGAGGTATTGACTAAGGGGCGAACCCCCTCATATATGTAATAATTTCTGTTCGTTTTAAGTTTTGATGTTGCTCCTTGCTTTCAGTTGAAAAAACTTTTTTTCTATTTAATTTCTGATCGTTTTTTAAATAATGATGGTAAATCCGGTGCCCTCTTCAAAGAAATGTCCTTTCCTCCAAGGAAACATCCTCCATGGAAATATCCTCCCTCGTAAAAAATGAGCGCGGGAGGGGGCCAAGTTGCCCTCCAATTTTTTTGGTCACTTAAGAAGGGCACTAAAATTTTTAATTTCTGTTCGGATGAGCCATCTCACGATATTCTAGGACTACTGGATTGATACGATCACCCCTGAAAAAAAAAAAATAAATAAAAAATAAACACATCGATGATCGTTCTTCTGGCAAAAAATACAAAATTCCACATTTTTCCAGATAGGAGCTTGAAACTTCTATGGTAGGGTTCTCTGATACGCTGAATATGATGGTGTGATTTTCATTAAAGTTCTATGACTTTTAGTGGTTGTTTCCCCTTTTTTCGAAAATAAGGCAAATTTTCTCAGGCGCGTAACTTTTGATGGGTAAAACTAAACTTGATGAAACTTATATATTTGAAATCAGTATAAAAATATGATTCTATTGATATATCTATTGGTATCAAAATTCCGGTTTTTAGAGTTTTGGTTACTATTGAGGCGGGTCGTTCCTTACTTACAGTTTGTTACCATGAACTGTTTGATTAAGGCAGTAGTGTAGACCACAATACTTTTTGCTCCTTCGTTTTCATTTATTCAACCTAGTCCGCTCTTTTAACGTGTCCTTTGTCCTGTTTGTTTTGTTGTTTGTTTTTTTTTACTTTCAATTGTGATACTTTTCAATTTAATCACGTTTGTATGAGAAAATTTGTCTGGTTCAGTCAAAAATAAAATATCTGTCGATTTGTCTGTTAAGCATATCGTAAAAACTTGTTTCATGATACCAATGTTATTCATATCATATCACCAGGAGCCCGAGCTTCGCTCGGGCCCTGGTGTTCGGCACGTAGGCTTGTGTATATGTGACTCTCAAATTATGCATTAGCATAAGTATGTCGTTATTATTTAGTTTTAAGTCATGAGGTTGCAAATAAGAAATTTCAATTGAATTAAGAAATTCCGGCGTGAATTAAATTCCTCCTTTAGATCTATCCTTCCACAGAATCATACATTTTATAGGATTTGTGTTCCTGGGATTCGTTTTGGTTCTCGCTGTTGGTTCTCTTCTAACCGCAGATTTTTTTACGATTCAATGTAATCCTGTCTGTCGCTTGTCTTCTAACCGTAGATCTCGTTATACTTCATTTTCGTTCAGCCTTACCTCTTGTCATTTTTTCCATGCCTTTTGCTTTAGTTGTTCGGATTAAAAAAAACATTTTCCTGCTGTTCCCCAGACTTATATTTTTACTTTAATTACGTTGCTATATAGTTCAGTATAAACCAGTCATTTTCCATGAAGGCTCTTAACGGCTTTTCCCAAACTCTTGACCTATCTAAATCGTTTTTTCATGCCAGAAAAGCGTAGTGTGTCATTTTCAAAAACAATATGTATTTTAAAAAAAATACGTAAATATATACAAAGTTGCTCGCTTAAAGAGAGTAAATATGCGAGTATATCATGATTCTTTCTATAAATTCAAACAGAGAAAAGTCTTCGGCTTTTTATTAGCTGGAACCTACTAAAGGACGAACCACATTGCCAATATTAGCTGTGGCTCCAATATATGCAGGTTTTGTCAAAAATTGTTCTTATTTATTACTCTTCCTCAGGCCGCTTTTTAAAGTAACTTACCAAATACTTTCAGTATCATGTTTTCATCAGCAGAAGCCCTAGAATGTTCTTGATAATAAATGCCACTTTGGCTCACAGCATCGAGTCTGCTTGACACTCCTTCCAAATATGTTCTCAATACCTTGAACGTACCTTCAGTTTGGAGTCTGTTCAAATAGCAATTCCCCATCACTTAATAGATTTCCTGAAAAAACGTTTTAAGATTTCGGTAACTATGGGCTAGACTTCACTCTTTACTAGGCTGCAGCTAATGCCGCAACCACGATTGGACCACCGAAAATAATTTTATCTAGAATCACCAAAAATACTTTTTGTCTTGAGCTGTCTGTTCTGTTTGTCATAATATAAAAAAAGAACAAAATCTCCCATGATGACCAAGATTACTGAAAAGACCTAATGAATGTAGATTGACAGTCTAATATATGAAAACCCAAACTTCTATTCTACAGGTCCATCGACTTTTTGTGTTCTTTATTTGTAAGAACTTCAGGGATTTTATGATTTTCCCAACCTGATTTTCTTGGCGATGAAATTTCTTAGCAATGAGACATTAGAGATTTCTTGTTGAAGTAAAGGAAAACCCAAACTTCTATTCTGCATATTAATCGACTTTTCGTATTTTTTGTTTGTACGAACTTCAGGGATTTTATTATTTTTCCAGCCTGATTTTCTTGGGGTTGAAATTTCTTTGTGCTGAGACCGGAGAGATTCTTGTTAAATAAAGGAAAACTCAAGCTTCTATTCTGTATATCAGTCGACTTTTTGTATTCTTTACTTGCAAGAATTTCAGAGACTTCATAATTTTTCGAGGAACACTGTTTTGTGATTTTGTTAGTGTTAAAATTCCTTTGCGCTAATACATGAGAAATTCTCTTTGAAGTAAAGGAAAATCCAAGCTTCTATTCTGTATATCAGTCGACTTTTTGTATTCTTTACTTGCAAGAATTTCAGAGACTTCATAATTTTTCGAGGAACACTGTTTTGTGATTTTGTTAGTGTTAAAATTCCTTTGCGCTAATACATGAGAAATTCTCTTTGAAGTAAAGGAAAATCCAAGCTTCTATTCCGTGTGTCAGTCGACTTTTTGTATTCTTTATTATTGTAGTTATTATTTATTGAAAATCCGTCTTCATATAAAAAGAAAATGACGGAGCACTACAAAAGGGGCAAAAGAGCACTATGCAACTATTGCAATGTAACTAGTGTAAAAGGAGTTGGTTCCAAGCGTATTTTGAAATCTTTTGGGGATGTTTTTCTGTAAGTTTAGCAACAGCTGTACTAGTATCTGCTATATGAAGACTTTTGATAAGCTTTGAACAGCGTGTCCAAATTGTATATCTCGGTAGGTATTTTACAAAATGTAAGAAAGTGGAGCGGATTTTTAATTTATCAGCGTGTGTTAGAATCTTCCAGAAGGGTGCAATGTAGAGAATATGGGAAAGGACAACGATGTTGTAAAGTGTTGACAGATAACGGCGATTGAAACGAATCTTAGCAGAGACTACAAACGCATATGAAGCTGATATGCGGTGTTTGATTTGTTCTGTCAGGAGATGGCGAGTGTGAGAAATTGTATTTCCAATGATAATGCTATGATAAACAATTTGGTCAGACAGGTGAATCTTTGGATTTCCAAGCACGATATCATCAGGAAGTGGGTCTTTTCAGCTAAAAAGCATTACGTCGGACTATTCAGCGTTGAATTCAAGACCAGATTTTATGTATTCTGTCTGCAGTTTTTGGAAAGTGTCACAGATTTTGCCCAAAGTTTGGCTGAAGTTAAAAATGTTATTAGCATAAGTGACAAAGAAGATATTGAGGCCAGAAAGAACGTAAGACATCTGACACTGATCTTGAGCTTCAGGAACATAATTACTGAAATAACAAGGTGAGGTAGTGGCCCCTTGCCTGGCTCCTTTCTTAACTGGTACAGTTCTATCCAATGCCCTTGCCATTTCATCTTTCTTAAGAATTATTTCAAGTTGGACTACATAATCACTTCCACTCAACATGGCTTTATATCTTTAAGATCTGTTGCATGTTACATACAACGGAGGAGTATGTCATCATTTGTGGATAAAGATTCCCTTTCGACATGGTGCTCGTGGACCTCTCAAAAGCATTTGACAAGATTTGTCATGAATTTCTCATCACGAAACTAAAAGCAGCAGCTGTTGATGATGTCTTCGTCCAGTGGATACAGAGTTTTCTTTCAGAAAGAACACAAGTTGTAAGAGTTCATGACTCTCAAAGTGTCCCCCATTCCTCCTCGTCTGTATTTTAGCATATATATCCCTTTGAGATCTGATGATAGTCGAATTTACTCCTCTTAGCAGCCCTTAAAAGCAAGAGAGGGTGAATCAGGGAGTCAAAGACGTGGTGAACATCATGACTCGCCAAGGCAAATGAACTAACTGTTCAAGAAGCATCGAGCAGAGCATTATCAACAACCTTAAGATTGTTTGCACATCCAATGCCATTTTGAAAGCCAAATTGATGTGGAGGCATGTAACATTTATCTTCAAGCTTTTTCATGAACAGTAGTTTATAAAGCTTGCATAAACTGGTTTATACAGTTATGGGTCTGAAAGATGTATATTGATTAGAGGGTTTTTGTTTTTTCGGAATAGGATAAAGATCGCCAGCACAAAATCTTAACGGTAACGTGACAGTATTAACATGAGATGTTCTGATGTTCAAAATGGTAGCAGGAGTACCATTTTGATATATAGAGCATGAATTCCATCTATGCCTCATGACAGCTTTGGCCTAAGCCGCATAATAGCATCAGCCACAGATGTTACAGATACTGCTAATTAGAGTCAGGGAATGCATTCAAAATGGGTCAAGCTCTTCAAAAAATTTGTGTTCAAGTTGGGGGTCTGGTCAGTGGCGGATCCAGGGGGGCGCCCCCCCGCGCGTAGTCTAAAGTAGTGTAATTTACTTAATTAACTCAAGTTTGCGGTAATTAAACTTGCTCCTAACGCAAGTTTATCGGATCAACTTATTTTGCGCCCTCCCCCCTAATTTTTTTTTTTCGGATCAACCTATTTTCCACCTCCCCCCCCCTAAAAAAATTCTGGATCCGCCCCTGGGTCTGGTGGAGAGAATTAGGCCTCATAGAAAGAATACCAATCAGATAAAGGAACATCGGCAGCGGAACGGCAAGTTTTGGGGATCCTTAGACGGACTTCAGTATCCTATTTGTAGAACTTATGGGATTCTATGTGGATTCTGCCAAAATAGTTACCGTATAATTTTTATTGAGCTGATTGACGCCTTACCATCGTGTTTCCAGGTAAGCTTCAGTGTAAGACACCAAATTTGTCTTGCTGGAGGCTCTGAAATTTTTAGTCCATATCTCTTCCTTTTCCAAGTAGTCTCGTCGCATTAAAGCCAGTTTTGCAGCGTTGCTGCTATTGTTTTAAATAGAAGTTATTGAGAATAATAAGTACAGACTGGTCATAAAAAGTTAAAAATACAAACTACACAAATGCAAAAACAGAAATAAAAACTATCATCTATTGAACATGAACTATTTTTGTTTGCTGGTTCTTAGCGAAAAAAAAATGTGATTTTATCTTGCTTTTTGTTTTACCCAAAATATTTAAAACTTCTTTTTAATATGATGTTGCATTTTCCGATTCTATTTTGGCTCAATATCTGCATGTAAATGTAGGTTCAAACTCTCTCATTTAGAAATAGGGCTGTTCCCAGAGTATCCAGGGAAAAATATAAATGTTTTTGATGCATAATATTCCTTCTAAGTGCAGGGAGATGAATATTCAATATTGCAGATTTATATATAGTAAGGGATTACTTTACTGTTTGTTTAAATTCTTAGGTATGTGACCGGGCAAGCCGAGTTCGAGACACCCTTCTACATGAAATGTGCCACGCTGCTGTGTGGCTTGTTTATAATGTTCGTGATAAACATGGTCCATTTTGGAAATCATGGTAAGAATGAATGTCCTTACTTATTCATTAGGTTAGGAATTGGCAACAAAATATAGATTGTAATTCTCTTGTTTTTTTACCCAAAGAATAATCTTTCAAGCTTTTCTAAAAATGCTTTGAGTAGTCAGTACTTCGGCTTTTCATGCACTGGTGTAAATGGAAATAAAGGAATTTTCAAATGACGAGTTGGTGGGTTTCAAATAGGAAAACAAACATTTAAGTGTTTCACAAATTGATTACTAGCAAGAACATACATGTCTGTTTCGTTTAACAATTTCTTGAAATTATCCAAACATTCGTTGCAATCAAGTCTTTTCACTTCTTTTTTCCCTTGTTTTTGTGCGATTTAGAAACAAAGTATTTAGTACTAGAGCAGATCAAGCCGAGAAAAGTGATTTTTTACATCAAAGCGCCTTAAACTATGTGTCTCAATGATTGTTGTATTACTTTCAGTCATGACTGTGCAACTTCAATTTACTAGGACAAGTATGATAATTTCCCGGTAAAAACTTGGAACAACATAGCCGATTAGATATAGCTTATGAAAAAAAATCAGATATTATCATGAGTATACTGTACATTGTGTATTTTCAGCTATTTTAGGATATCACCTTTGTCAAGGCAAAAAAACGACTTTATTGCTGAACCCTCTACATCATCGTTTTTCGACCTTTTTCACGACACGACCCCCCTGCGATCATAAGATATTTGGTGACCCCCGACCCTTTTTTGCCATGTTAAAAATATGTAATCAATACATACATTTTAGGCGTTTGTATTATTAGGATTCGGGTGTGAATATACAATTAAGTATGCAAAACATATAATTTTAAATTGAGTACATGGACAATTAATAACTCACTAACAAACACAAACATGTTTGTATTGTTAGGGCCGAGACTCAGCGCCATCTGTTGGTAATGATTCTCTGTAGAATGTGCTCGACTGGCCTATAAATAGGGGAGTCAATCGCGGCCACGGTAGTTGAGTGCAAGACCACGAAGCAAGTGGAATCTGAAGGAAGAGAACGATAAGTGGAAACGATTCGGAAGTGAAACTACGGTGCTATATACGGGCTGTGTGTAAGGTGCCTTGGAGTTGGAGTAACAGTGATTTGTGAGAATTAGACACGCGCGGTCGTGTCTTCTGCTGTTAGGTTTGAACACCGCGAACCACTTGTTTTACGTATTCATGGGAGGTGTTTGTTATAATAGAAAATGGATAAATTTCTGAAAATATCACCAGAACCAGCAACGTCTAGCGGGCGTAGTGGAATAAAAGAAACGTCTTTATGGCGATAATTATTTGAAATTCGGGTTTACTGTGATTGAGAACAAACCGCAGTGCGTTATTTGCTTTGAAATTTTTCAAGAGAAAGCATGAAGCCATCTAAGTTGGTATACCACCTAAACACAAGACATCCTAACGAAGAAAATGAACCCGTGAAATGTTTTTGAGTGAAAGTTAAAAGCTCATGAATATCCAAAACTGCTATAGGACAAATGTTTAACCTAAAGGATAAAGTGCTGCTCGCTAGTGGTCGAGCAGCTTTTCGCGTGGCTAAAGCAGGAAAACCTCACAGTATTGCCGGAAATTTGATTTTAACAGCGGCTTTGGATATAGCAGAGATTATGTTTGGCAAGCAAACGGTCGAAAAGCTCAAGAGTATAATTCTCTCTCGTAACATTATTCAACGCAGGATAAGCAATATCAGGCGACAGCTGTTCGTGATCGATTCACAGACAAAATGAAGAAAAAATATTTTGTGTCCTTGCAATTTGATGAATTACAGATCAATATTACAGATCAGTGCTTGCACTACATGTTCCTGGAAGCTATGCAAGATAAGACTATCGATTGGGCACAAAATGCATTACTATTTGTAGTGAGGGAGCAAAAGCCATGACTGGTGCGAAGAGTGGATTTCCTGCTAGACTGAAAGAACAGATGCCAATTGCTCGTTGGATGCATTGCTTTCTCCATCATCAAGCTCGAGCAGCCGAAATCTTGCATCAAGAATACAGTCAAGTTCTAAATATTATTATTAACATTGTAAATTCTATTGCAGACTCGCAAGCATTGCAGACTCGTAATTTCATTTGATTTTTATTTTTTTAGGGCTCAAATAGCATCCGTCCGATTTCCAGAGATTCCTTTAGTTTCTAGATGTCATGCATATGAAATATCTACTAAATTCATCTATAAATGTAACCGATGTGATTACAGGTACTTTATTTCTTCCCTTTATTAAATTAATTAAAAACTTTCCACAAAATAAGTTTTCAAAGAAATGTAAAGAACTCCATTAAATCAAAAACGAGCAAAAAATAAATTCAAATAATCTACCAAGCGTGAATCTACCACAAATCAGCATCCATAAATAAATGAAACCCAAAACGAACAGAAATTACAATAAATAACCGATTCAAACTCAAAACGAACAGAAATTAACATAAGTTGGGCTCAAAACCCCTATGTCTTCCCAAGGCCGGAACACAATTTGCACTTTACTGAAAAAATATAAATATTTTTACTTTCATAACTTTAATAAATCAAATAATATTAACATTTTGATTACTAAATATCAGTATATGTATATTAAACTGACAATTCACATTCATTTATGTTTTTTTCAGTAAAGTGCAAATTATGTTCTGGCCTTGGGAAGGCATAGGGGTTTTGAACCCAACTTATGTTAATTTCTGCTCGTTTTGAGTTTGACTCGGTTATTTATTGTAATTTCTGTTCGTTTTGAGTTTCATTTATTTATCGATGCTGATTTGTGGTAGTTTCACGCTTGGTAGATTATTTGATTTTATTTTTGCTCATTTTTTATTTAATGGAGTTCTTTACTTTTCTTTGAAAAACTTATTTTGTGGAAAGTTTTTTTTAGTTAATTTCTGTTCGTTTTATATTGACATAGTCTTTTCAGGGAAAAATAAAACAATACTTTAAATCTTTTTGTTTTTTAAATTTCATAATTTGACCTGCTTTTAGCATGCAGGAGAAAATCTTTAATAAATTTGTAACAACTCACACCGTTTTAAATATACGGACATAAACAGTAGTGATTGATTTAATTTCATACCTCCTCTAGTAAAACTAAAACAGAAGACTTGTTGCAATTCACAAAAAAAATCTGTTTACTTTATTTGATAGCTCTGATACACTTACGCTACTTTGATTTAGTTAGATTTTAAGAGCAGAAGTAGGCCCGAAAGTTCGAACATAATGCCCTCAGTCGTTCTTGGGATACTGCTGAGATGCCTTATTGGGAATTAGTATTAACACAGTACATTTTGATTTAATATTAAGGCAGCATTTAGTTTTTAATCATAATGGGCAAATAGGTGGGGGGACGTGGGAGGAGGATTATTTCCCTCCAATCACTTTCAACTATTAAAAATGGCATTAGTCCTTTCTATTTTCAATCGAATGAGCCTTTTTCGAAGTTCCTACGACAACTCCTTCGATACGAAGTGCCCTCGTCTAAAAAAAAAAAAAAAAAAAAAAAAAAACAATAATAAATTGTACCCCGATCGATATTTACTATAAAAATGTCTAGCCTTCCAATCACTTTTGACAATTAAAAAGGGCACTAGCCCTTTCAATTTCCAATCGAATGAGCCCCTTTTGAGTTTCTACGACAACGTTTTCTATAACCACCTTATATGCCCCCAAGGCATAAATTACAACCCTTGCCCTGAGAGCTATGAAGAAGTTGTCATCCTCAAAGACTTAATTTCCAGAATTTTCAACTACGTTGAACAAAATGAATATCTCAAAATTTTCATTGAATGTGTTTGGGAAAATGGTGCGTGAGAGGGGGGTTAGTTGCTCTTCAATCACTTTTGACTGTTGAAAAGGGCTTTACCCGTTTAAATTTCAAATCGAATGAGCCCTTTTTGAAGTTTCTACGACAACTCTTTCTATTAAAAACCTCATAATCCCCCAGGGCATAACTTACAACCCTTGCCCTGAGGGCTGTGGGGTTGTCATCCACAAAGACATAATTTCCAGAACCTTCAACTACGTAGAAAAAAATGGCTATTTTAAAATTTAGATTGTATGTGTTTGGGGAAATGGCGAGCGTGAGAGGGGGATTAGTTGCCCTCCAATTACTTTCGACTATTAAAAAGGGCACTAGCCATTTCAATTTCCAATCGAATGAGCTTATTTTAAATACGACAACGTTTTCTATAGACACCCAATATGCCGCCAAAGCGTAACTTAAAACCCATCCCCGGAGGGATGTGGGGTTGTCATCCTTAAAGACCTAATTTTCAAAACTTTCAACTACGCTGAACAAAATGGCTATCTAAAAATTTTGATTGGATGTGTTTGGGGAGAAGGTGGGTGTGAGAGGGGGATTAGTTCTCCTCCAATTACTTTTGAATATTAAAAAGGGCACTAGCCCTTTGAATTTCTAATCGAATGTACCCTTTTTCAAGTTTCTACGACAAATCTTTCAATAAAAACCTTATATGTCCCCAGGGCATAACTAGTAACCCTTGCCCTGAGGGCTCTGAGGGGGAGGGGTTGTCATTCTCAAAGACCTAATTTCCAGAACTTACAACTACGTTGAAAAAAATGGCTATCTCATAATTTTGATTGGATGTGTTCGGATAAATGGTGGACGTGAGAGGGGAGTTAGTTGCCCTCCAATCACTCTCGACTATTAAAAATGGCACTAGCTCTTTGAATTTTCAATCGAATGAGCCCTTTTTCAAGTTTCTACAACAAAGCTTTCAATGAAACGTTATTTACCTCTAGGGCATAAATTATAACCCTTGTCTTGAAGACTGTGGGGGGAGTGTCCTGCTCAAAGGAATAAATTTCCAGAACTTTTAACTACGTCGAACAAAATGGCAACCTCAAGATTTTGATTGGATGTGTTTGAGGAAATGGTGGCCGTGAAAGGGGTGTTCGTCGCCCTCCAATCATTTTCGACTATTAAAAGGGGCACTAGCCATTTCAATTTCCAATCGAATGAGCCTTTTTGAATTTTCTACGACAACACTTTTTATGAAAACCTTATATGCCCCCAGGGCATAACTTAGAACCCTTGCCCTGAGGAATATAGGGGGGTTATCATCCTAAAAGACCCAATTTCCAGAACTTTCAACTACGTTGAACAAAAGGGCTATCTCAAAATTTTGATTGGATGGGTTGGGGGGAAAGGTTGGTACGCGAATTGGGGGAGTCTCCCTTTAATTACTTTTTACTATTTAATAGGGTACTAGCCCTAGCCCTTTGGATTTCCAATTACATGGATTCTTTTTGAATTTTCTACGACAACACCTTCAATAAAAACCTTATAAGCCAACAGGGCATAACTTACAACTCTTGCCCTGAGGGCTGTGGGGGAGTGTCCTCCTCAAAAACATAATTTCTATCTGGAAATCAACTACACTGAACAAAATTACTATCTCAAAATTTTGATTGGATGTGTTTCGGGAAATGGTGGGTGCGGAAAGGGTGTTACTTGCCTTCCGATCACTTTCGACTATTAAAAAGGGCACAAGCCACTCCAATTTCCAATTGAATGAGCCCTTTTAGAAGTTTCTACAACAAATTCTTCAATAAAAAGTGCCTTAGTCTAAAGGAAAAAATAAAAAATAATACATTGTGCCAATATTGTTCTTATATACCCCCAGGGCAAAACTTACACCCCGTGCTCTGAGGGGTTTAGGGGAGTGTCCTCCTCATAAACATAATTTCTATGTAGAAATCAACTACGCTGAACAAAATTGTTATCTCACAAGTTTGATTGGATGTGTCTGGGGATATGGTGGGCGTGGAAGGGGTCTTAGTTGCCTTCCAATCCCTTTCGACTATTAAAAAGGGCACTAGCCGTTCCAAATTCCAATCGAATGAGCCCTTTTCCAAATTTCTACGACAACTCCTTCGATACGAAGTGCCCGGGTATGAAAAAAAATAATACATTGTGCCAACATCGTTCTTTACTTAGGCAGCTGCCTATGATCTATTTGTCGTAATTCTTCCTAAAAAGAAAAAAAAGAAGCTAAAAATGAATAAAACCATATAAGTCGATCAAACAAAATCATTTTAAATAAATAAAACTTATGTTGATGAAAATATTTTATAACCTATTTTCTACAACAAACTACATATTCGTTTTGTATTCAGAATTAAAACCAAACATTACTGAATTATAATAAAAAGAACAAAAAAACGTTTCCGTTAAGAATCAAATAGAGACAGCATAAATTGAGCCAAGCATTGTTGCAGTCTAATGACATAATTATGTACTTGAAATGGATATTGAGTGCTTTTCAATTATTGCAATAAAAAATGGGTCGCTATTAAATTTAGACATTAGGATTAATGAAGTGTCCTCCTCAAAAACATACTCGCGGCTTTGAGGGTCAAACAAATCATCAGTTACGTAATCATGTACGTACGTTCATGTCAGAGTTAATGCATAGATTTGACTTAGTAAAGATCAATGTGTCTCCGGTGGATTTTTTTTCCTGGTCACTTTGAAAGGGGTTCATTCAATCAGTACTCTTATACCGGTCTAGAAAAGATAATTTTTTTTTCTTTTTTTTTTTACCACGGGGCGTCATTCAAAGTCGATAAATATCGGTACTCATCGTTGTTCATACTGTCGAAGCTCGCTGACGATTCTATTCAATGCAGCTCCTAGCAAGGCAAATAATGGAGAAACTCCGATGAAAGTGGAAGTCAAAACACCTCGAGCTCCCAATCCATTCGCTCTATTTGTCAAGGAAAATTATGGGAGTGTAAAAAAGAAAGGGATGAAACGTGCAGATGTTATGCAAGCTTGGAAAAAACTTCGCTCTTGCTAAAATCAAATAGCCTAGGTTTTTTCCCCTAAACCCCATGTTGTTTCTTAAAATTAGTTTTGTTTTTCTATGCATTTTTTGCATACTTAAAAAGTGGAATACTCTGTTACAAAGCTGTAAAAAGCTGTTACAAAATGTCTCCTACCGTGTAGACTCATTGACTTACGATAATATAAAAAGTAATTAGGACTCATGATCTTTGATCGTGTCGTCCACCATTATTTTTTTTTAGTTCATAGAAATTGTTACATAGCATTTGCTGTTAAAATTTCTTTTTCATGCGTATTGATTTCAATTTGCCACAAAGGATATAGGGTCCTTTAGTTTCTAGATGTCATGCATATGAAATATCTACTGAATTCATCTATAAATGTACTTTATTTCTTCTCTTTATTAAATCTATTGGTCGTAATTCTTCCTAAAAGAAAAAAAAGAAGAAGCTAAAAACGAATAAAAGCATATAAGTCAATCAAACAAAATCATTTTAAATAAATAAAACTTATGTTGATGAAAATATTTTATAACCTATTTTCTACAACAAACTACATATTCGTTTTGTATTCAGAATTAAAACCAAACATTACTGTATTATAATAAAAAGAACAAAAAAACGTTTTCGTTAAGAATCAAATAGAGACAGCATGAATTGAGCCAGGCATTGTTGCAGTCTAATGATATAATTGTGTACTTGAAATGGATATTGAGTGCTTTTCAATTATTGCAATAAAAAATGGGTCGCTATTAAAATTAGACATTAGGATTAATGAAGGTAATCGCGGCTTAGAGGGTCAAGAAAATCATCAGTTACGCAGTGGCAGATCCAGGGGGAGGCGCCCCCCTAACGTAGTCTAAAGTGGTGTAATTTACTTAATTAACGCACGTTTGCGGTAATCTAACTTGCTCCTAACGCAAGTTTATCGGATCAATCTATTTTGACCCCCCCCCCTAAAAAAAAGTCCTGGATCCGCCCTTGCAGTTACGTAATCATATACGTACGTTCATTTCAGAGGTAATGCATTAGAATTGACTAAGTAAAGATCAATGTATCTCTGATGGATTTTTTTCCTGGTCACTTTGAAAGAGTTTCATTTAATCGGTACTCTTATATTAGTTCTAGTGTCTTTTTAATGGCCAAAAGCGACTGGATGGCAATCTGCTCCCTCCCGTGTCCTCTTTTGCTCTAGAAGAATTCGGTAACCCCTCATGGCGTCGAATAAACTTTTTGAGATAGTCATCTAATTCAACATGATAGAAAGGTCCAAAAAATGTGCGTTCAAGTGAAATATTCCCGTAGCCCGAATAGCGAGGGCTCAAAATTATGTGATTGGTCCATTCTACATTGATACAGTTAGTAGAAGAGGTCACATCTTGTTAAAGCCGGATTTTTGTATTAAATCTAAATAATGATTAAATGTGCAAACTGGGCACACGACCTACCAAACCCTCAATTCCCCATATACCCTCGGGCGCCCCCGTATACTCCTATAGTTATTGAACATAAATTTTGAGATCACTGTTTTGCTCAGAATAGTTCAGAGGACGAATAAATATGCCTGCGGGGATGGTATGACAAGCAGCCCAAAGAACAAGACCATAAATCACAAAAATTGCCCATTGTTCGCAGATAGGTTTTTATTAGAAGTAGGCATGTTGTACCTTGTTTGAACCAGAATCATACGCGTATTTTCAATCTGGGAGCACCCCCCCCCCATGGCCTCCCAGCTTTTGCGGGGACCAAAAGGAGTTAATTGTTAAAAGATTGATATTATATCATCCAAGGGCCATGAAAATCCGTTTGAGACTGTATTTTGTCAAAAAGGACGTAAACGCATGAATCAGTTACTGAACTTTGAACATTTTCGATCTTTTTCAGAATCTGATTCGCATCTTATAAGAAATGATTGCATATCATACCCTCAAATGTAGTCGATTGGTGAATCTTTTATTGATTCACTTTTTTTTATTACAGGCTTCACGGCTCATCACAAATGATGATTTGCCGCTAGTCCTGGTAGTTATCTCATTTTTTAACACTGAGGTATTTGTTATACCTTCTCTTGAACGCGTCAAGGGAAGGATTTTTCTTGATTGCCTCATGCCGGCAATCTATTTCATGTGGCAACCGATCGCCGGGCGAAACTCGTTTTAAGATATTCTTGGCTGGGAGTACCCTGCTCAAGGTAGTCCTGACGAGCTGTACTTCGGCGAGTTGATTGCAAGGGCTTTGCTTTATCAGGAACGAGCTTCAATAGCTCCTCGATTGAGGGTTATACAAGTACTTATAGAAACTGACATGGACGCCACATTGAAACGTTCCTGGATCAGCTGTGGGGTTTTAGCTTTCGTGTTGCCAGAGGCTGCTGCAAACTCTGCTCTGTTGTGAATATTTTGGAGTGGAGCGATGTGGATTTTTGGTGCACCAGTGAAGAGGACATGTATATTTCATGACAGGTTTGATGCACGAATTGAAAAGTGGAAGAATAGAATCATCAGGTAGAAGACTTTTGCATCTTAGGATAACTCCTAACTTCTTGTTGCAAGAGAATCTAATTTTGCTAAGATACTCAGTTCAAGAGAGATCCCAAGATAAACTTCCTCCAAGTTGGAGTAATGTATCAAATCGCATTATTGTCTCTCCTTTGAAGACGAAATCAGGATAATCTCTCATATCACGCGCCTTAGAAATTAGGAGCTCTTTTGTTTTCGATATGATAAAACTTACAAGCCATGCATCTGCCCACGCCTCAATTTTTACCAGGTCCGCCTGAAGCTCCTTGTGGGGTTCACTGGGATCTTCGTCTTTTGCGATTGATGTTTTTGTTGTTGTGTCATCCGCAAAGTGGTGAGGTTTTTTCACAAGGTTGTCCCCTGGGTCGTTTATGAACACCAAGAAAAGAGTTGGCCCAAGAATACTTCCTTGTGGTTCTCCTGATAAAACTGGGTGTTCTTTTGTTATGAAGCTATCGAGGACAACTTGCAACGATCGTTGACGAAGAAAGTCAGCAAGCACGTCAAAAAGTCAACCATGAATTCCATAGGCTTTCAGTTTACAAAGAAGTCCCTTGGGCCATACATGATCAAAGACTTTTTCAATTTCCACGGAGGGAAGGCGAATATCGCGTCTTTGAGAAAGGAGCTTAACCCACTCTTGATACTGGGCAATCAAACAGTCTAACGTAGACCGTTTTCTTCGAAAACCGTATTGCGTGTCTACCAACAGCAGATGTGACTCAAGGTATTTGTAAAGGGTCTTATTAATGCCGCTTTCAGAAACTTTACCTACGCAGGACATTCGACTTAATGGACGATATGATCCTATATTAGTAAGGACATACTGTGTCTTTGGAACAGAAACGACATGAGCAATTTTCCAAGATTTCAAAATTGATCCCACTGCAAAGCAGTTTCAATGGAGAGAGGCGAGTGGACCAGCAAGTTCAAGGGTAAATTTTGTAAGGATTAGAATGGGAATCGTGTTAGGTCCTGAAGCTTTGGTGACATCCATCTGGCTTTGCGTTCTGAGCCCCTTACTAATAGTTATGTTAACACTGTTGATTTTTGCATGTGTTCGTGGTAGAAAGGGGAGAGGGGAGACTCCGGCTTCATCAAGTTGGGATGCCTTTGAAAAGGGTTGTGCAAGAACATCTGCATTTTCCTGGCCTGACTGGATCATCGTCTCTTCAACTTGAAGCGAGGCAATTGATGTTGATTTAGATGACGGTAGTGCTTCTTTGACGACCCTCCACCCCCGCTTTGCAGGGGTACTTTTCAGTTTTTCAACAAACTTGTGCTTGTAATTGGCTCTAGCTTGACATACAGCTTCAACAGACTCGTTTCGAGCGCTAATAAAAGTAGCCCGGTCCTCGTCAGATTCAGTTGAACGCCATTTCTTGTGAGCCTTCTTTCTTGCCCTGGTTGTCTTTCTACAACCAGCATTGAACCATGGCTTATCTCGAGATGAGTCTTTTACTGTTTTTGATGGGACGAATTGCTCAATAGCCTTTGTAATCACGTTTTTGTAAAGTGTCACTGCTTTACGTGGGGCTTCTTTAAAAATTTACTCCACGGCTTTGGCAATAAGAAGTTTCGCAGATCATGTGTGGTGATAATGCCTGATTATCGTGCTTTACAGGTGGATGTGTTTTGAGATTTCCACGAGCTATAACTGCCACATGGTTGCTGGCGAAAGAATAGCTTTCAACACTAAAGGAATCAGAATGATCAGTTAAGAAGAGATCAAGCCTCGATGATCCACGAGGGCCGATGTAAGTGTCGAATTCAACAAGTTGTTCTAGGCCGAAAGCAAGACTCAGGTCTAGCAGAGCTAAGTCCCCCGCATCGGTTGCACAACTTTTCATCCCGTGACCATGATGAATGTTAAAATCTTTTCAGAATATTATATCTGATTTAGGGAAAGTTTGCTTCATAAATTCAAAACAATCTTTCAGAGGCTCGATGATTTTCATGTTTGGATGGTTGCAGGCTGTATAAATGACAACAAATTTGTTTTATTGTTTAACCTTTACCCAAAGGACCTCCTTATTGCTAGGAATTGGAAATAACGAAAATGAGGTGTTATTTTTAAGGTACATAGCAACACCATCAGTGATGCTAGAATTCAGATTGGTCTCGGATACATATATGGAAGAAGGGGATACATTATTCATGAAATTCTGGAGATGATTCAACTCGGATCGGACACTATCTTCATTACAGTTGGTAACAGTAAACGTGCTCATAATAATCGTCTTTGGGCGTACATTGAGTCATCTACTAGAAGAAAGTCCGATCCTAGGCTGTTTTTTTCCGTTTGGAAATATGATACATACCGGTTGGACGGGTAGTTGGCCCAAACAGCGGACAAAAGAACTCCTAAGACAGACTTTGCCTCATCGGATAAGGAGCGGTCATAAGACCTCATAATTAACCTCAGCAAAGGTAGTGGTGACCCCAATAGAGACAGGAGTCGGCACCTTGCGGTACCTACCACTCTCAAGCTCTGCGGGAACCCCTGAGTGGTTTGCCTGAGCATACCACCGCATAAGTTAAATAACTAAGTTGAATACTTCTTTAGCAAATTAAAAAAAATGCTTCAAAATTAAAAATTGACATTTTAAAGGTTTTATTTTAACATCAATTTTAAATACTTTTGGATGGAATGGAAAAGTTTTGACATAGAGGTGTTCTTTGAAAATTTAACTGAAAATCAAAAATGTATAAAATTAAATTTGATTAGATTTCCATTTTTTTCGTTTGAGATTTGACCTATTACTTTACCTAATTTCTGCTCGCTTTAGGTCTTAATATCGCTCTTTACTTTTCTGTAAAAGAACTATTCTGAAGGATAGGCGGAACGGTTGCAAAAATGTAATGTTCTTTACATCTTGAAAAAAAGAAATTGATTTTCAAATTTGTCTCAAAAGGAGTAAATATAAACCTCCTTCTTAGAGGAATCAACAGAGGAATACAGGTTGGGTGATAAATTTCATAGAAAGAGCTTGATAATATTTATTCATCTCTCTCTAATGGATTTCCTGGATTCGGGCAATCGAGCTATGAGTTTGTATAATAACCTTGACTTAGAGGGAAGATATGCTGTGAAAGTACACAAGTTAAAAGTCGGTCAAATACTTTGACGGTAGAATAAAAATAATTGAAGTGACCTAATGAAAGCTGAAAGGCTCTCAGCAATTTGAGGAGCAAAATATATTCCTTCGTTAGTTAATTTTCTGCGGTGCTTCATCTACCTCTATTTGCATAAATTTTTGGTTAAAATCCCTTCAGATGGTTAACTAAGGGTATTATAGATGGTATGTCAGTAAAATTAAACCGTTGCTGAATAAAATTTCTGCGTGTCTTTGTTTTTATTCTCTCTTTTTTGATTTTGCTGTGAATAACTAAGAAGAATATATCAGCCTTGCAGCTTTGTATCTTCGTTTGTATGATTTTGATTACTTATCTTGATTCTTAATCTAAATATTCTATGTATTTTTTCCAGAAAAGATAGTTTTTTTTTATTGTTTTTTTTTTAGCACGGGGCGTCATTCAAAGTCGATAAATACCGATACTCATCGTTGTCCATACTGTCGAAGCTCGCTGACGCTTTTAGTCAATGCAACCCCTAGCAAGGCAAATAATGGAGAAACTCCGATGAA
The DNA here is from genome assembly GCF_049724085.1 of Artemia sp. Qi Xiang Cuo. Taxonomy (NCBI): domain Eukaryota; kingdom Metazoa; phylum Arthropoda; class Branchiopoda; order Anostraca; family Artemiidae; genus Artemia; species Artemia sp. Qi Xiang Cuo. The sequence continues at coordinate 51,606,681 of NC_142795.1, forward strand.
AGTGGAAGTCAAAACACCTCGAGCTCCCAATCCATTCGCTCTATTTGTCAAGGAAAATTATGGAAGTGTAAAAAAGAAAGGGATGAAACATGCAGATGTTATGCAAACTTTGAGCAAAAACTTCGCTCTTGCTAAAATCAAATAGCCTAGGTTTTTTTCCCTAAACCCCATGTTGTTTCTTAAAATTCATTTTATTTTTCTATGCATTTTTTGCATACTTAAAAAGTAGAAAACTCAGCTGTTACAAAATGTCTCCTCCCGTATAGTCTCATTGACTTACGATAATATAAAAAGTAATTAGAACTTATGCTCTTCGATCGTGTCGTCCACCATTACTTTTTTTAAGTTCATAGAAATTGTTACATAGCATTTGGTGTTAAAATTTCTTTATCATGCGGTTCACTTCAATTTGCCAACAAAGGATTTAGTATTAACTGGTTTATTATTTATCAATGTCTTTTGGTGACCCAATCTAAACCAGTTCCCTTGAATGTGCAAGTTTTGTAACTGACTTTTTGAGTAATAATGCCAAATTGCTAACATATGGTGAAACGCAGGAATGATCACATGGTACCAGCTTTTGACCTCTCTGTTAGATTTTGTATGTTACCTGCAAGGTCTCGAATAGGACGTAGCTTGTATAGGATAAATTAAAAATTAAATGAAAACTATATCTAGAAATGGAGTTGTCTGGCAAAGTCTGCTCAATATTGCCGACCTAAATTACCAACCAAAATACGTCTGAAGAAGGTTGAACCAGTTAAATCAGGCTTATATTCGTAACGTGACGTTTAAATACAGGGCATTGTCTCAGATTATATATCAAGTCCCCTTCCCATCATGGTGAACCATTGGATAGTGAATTCAAGTTTGCTTCTAAATCTATTATATGCTTATACATTCTATTACTGCCTTCATGACAAAATGTATCCAAATATATATTTTTTTTTTTTAGTTTGTTGTCAGTTTTCGTTAAATATAAAATAATCTATTTAACATAATAATATGTTACCTTTTCTGAAAGTGGAATTTTGTTTTATTTACGTACAGGACCGTGTCCAGGGGGGGGGGGGGTTAGGGGGATTGACCCCCCCCCCTAAATGTTTGTCTGACTCGTAAAAACGTAACAAAAATGGACATAAAAAAATTTATATCCGTTTTTTGAGGTTTTTGTTTAAACCCCACCCCCCCCCCCCCAAAAAAAAAAATTTGAGTAAAACCCCTCCGAAAAGAAAATCCTGGGTACGCCCTTGTTTACGTATAATATTCTTCAAATTAAGAAATCTTGTCATTAATTTCACACATAAATTCTTAAGTATAACAAGTTTTATTCTATATTTATTTAAGAACTGCTTTCCATAAACCTTTAATCACCTAGTAAGTCTTGGCTTACTTTTTTTCCTTATCTTTTTGTAAATCAAAAGTGTTATGTTGCAAGTATTCTGTTGTGCTAAAAAGAAACGCGTATTAAAGGCATGGTTTTCACTTTAAATACAGAGTTTAAAAAACTGTAAACTCAAATTAAAAAAGTATGTTCCATTGTAATGTGAGCACGTTAGAGATTCTGAAAATTTACAATGTCCACCTAGGCATAATCCCCATCTAATTTCCAATTATCCCATAGTAGATTTCCTCAGTCAACCATCTTTGGGCCCCTTAAAGATCCCTGAGTCAACTACTGGCAATTTATCGATGACTTGTAATAAAAGCACCGATAAGATAGTTCCGACTAAATAGTAGCCTACCAGCAACAGCACTAACAGGCCCCAGAGTGTATTAATTGCTAACCTACAAATTATATGTTATATTTTTTCCCCTTTTTTTAGTATATAGAGCTAATAAAATTATCTTAAGAGGGCATGCTTTATCACCCTCGACTTTTGACTAACAAATTTTTTTTTTTTGTTGTATTTTATCCCGAAATGTAATTTGGCTTTATCTTCTGGACGAATTAATTTTTGGAATCTTTCCAGGAAAATAAGTACCGCTCTTTTTTGGCCTTAGTTTTAATTGATTCAGTATATAGCGGTGAATCACGTTTAGAGTCTGTCCACATTCGCTAGATGAGAACTTTTAAATACAAAAACTCTATGAGTCGATGCCAGAAAGGATCTCATCTATGTGGAATTACTTTAGTTTATCATATGGTTTTTAATGTCATTTATTCATATTCCTTGCATAGTCATATCCAAGGATAGAATATTAATTCGTGACATTGCTAAGTCTTTTCTAAAGATAGGTTCTTGACAGGAATCGAATCTCGCTTTTAGGGCCGAATTTTATTAATCCGATGAAAAAAGGGTCTTTGCGTGTTCAAATATTCGGTTCGTCTCTGTTTTAGTTCTAAGTTAAAAATTTCATTAACCCATCTGATAAAATTATATTTAAAAAGAACAAAGCCGTGTTGTTAAAGCCCTTAATTAACCATGATAAGATATAATAGTACTGTTTTATTTTCGTTTTCGAGTAATCCATTTTAAACGACTAAATAATAGGGAAAAGCGCCACCAAAAAAATGTTTCCTGGTACAAGATTTCATTACGAGTCTCTTGATAACTATAGCCTGTTCCATTGGCTATAGCAAATTTCCGTCCCTTACTATAGCATAAAAGGCTCATCGTTGGTAAATAGATCGTTTTATACCGCTCCTGCTCTCTACTTCAATTTCCTCCATGGGCTTGGGTGTGTTTAAAACATGAATGAAATTAAAACCGCGGTAAAATATAAGTTTTGTACCTTCTTTTTCGATTAATGGATTTTCTTAGCCTTTTTCTTGTGAAAATTTTTGCAGATAGCTTATTGAAAAAAAATATTAAGAGCTCTGTTCATATTAAAATAATAGGTTCGAAGGGATTGACAGAGTTGCATTGAAATCTAAATTTATCCAATTTTGCCCACTTCTACGCATTCGAAAAAATCCATTTTCTAAACGATACAAAATAATGTGTAAAAATGGGGGCAAAGTTGTAAACTGAGAATTGAAAGGGGATTCATGCATAAGATAAATTACAGACGCTGTTTCTAATGGAAAGTTGAACAAAAATATATATATAAGTTTTTTTTTACATAATTTTGTATCGTTTAAAAATAGATTTTTTCGAATGCACAAAAGTGGGCAAAATTTAGATTTCAAGGCAACTCATATGTCAATCCCTTTTAACCTATCGTTTTAATACAAATAGATCTGTCTATCAAAGTTGAGTCCTTTAGGGGGGGTAATTTTACTTAAGTGTATGTGTTATGTTGTCTATTTGTGTTATTTTGTTTTTGTCTGTTTTTGAGTATTTAGAACTGTTGATGTAATAGCGAATTTAGTGATTTTCTTTCTTTCTTTTTTCCTTGATTTCTTTGGACTAAAGGACGATTTCATGACGGGTTTTGTCTTATTTATTCTTGTGACTATAACTATAAAATTTCCAGAGATTTAATTGCACAATTGCAGACAGCCATTTTGTTTCTATTTTTTAGAAAGTTATACTGGCAATAAAATATTATCTTAGATTAAGACTTGTATTCTTTTTGTTATATTTTAGCTTATGAGGGCAAATCATCTCAAAACAACGGTTTCAAGAAAAAGGCGGTGATAATATGTAGACAGTAGCACAATATAACAACCAAAGCGTAGAGTATCTAAAAAAATAATCAGTTTAAGCACATCCTTTGAAAAGAAGTCAACTGATGAATTCCACAAAACAAACAACATAGATAATTCAAATAGAAGTTATATTGTTGGTTTTGAATCTAATACGGCGATAACTGGTGGAAAAGTTCAAGATTTTTGGGCGTACGCTTATATTCTTAAGCACGGAGAATAGGTTAAATTACATTTAGTATAGATTAATCGCAAATGTTTGCTTATTATTATCATTTGAGCCACAAGTAGATGAAAGAAAAAGGCCTAATGTTAAGGCAGAGAAAGGAGGAGGAGGATATTCAACAAAGACACTGTTAATTTATAAAATAAAAGCGCAGAAAAGGAAGGAACCCTTACACAAGTGCAATTAGTCAAACTTCGATAAAAACTGTTCTCTTCTTCACATGAATGTAACATCGCAACTGGACCGCTAGAAATTATGTATCTAACAGTTCTTTGTTCCACGTCTGCATGTTGCAACAAAAAGATTCCACCTTTAATATGCCTGTGCCTAACTGATAACAAAACTTCCCTTCAATACTAAAATTCATGCAAAGAAATCAGTTTTCATCACCGCCGCTGAGACGATTCAATTCTCCCATTATACAAGGTGTGTACACAGCAGCCATGATATAGGACACCTTTAAAAATAACACAATCCGTTCTATTATATATTTTTTGTTTTTGTACCAGCTAATTGAATCTGTTTTTATGGTTTGTAACTGCAAGTTTATCTCTAAGCTCTTATTGCTAGAAATAAAAGTCTAGACAAACTGAGTATATTATTTCTCTAGGGAAAATGTTTTATTGCTTCTTATCTGATTTCAACGCAAACAAGATTTAGCTATGTCCATAGTTTTCTGTCAAGATACCCCAGTTGTTCTTTGTGAAAATATACTTTTTCTCTAATAGATAAAAAAGAGAGAAGGAGGTGAAAATTATTCGACATCACACATTAACTCGGCTTCTTCGTTTCTAGATTTTCAAAGACGTCGGAATAGAAATAATTGCTAAAAACGATTATTTCGTGTTTATTGCATTTATTTTCTTTATTTTTGCAGCAGAGGCCGTTTCTCCTGTACAATCATGACCTACTATCCGCTGTTTAGACGTAATAAAACAACTTTATTGTTTGATTAAATGGCGGCAACAGTTTGGTCGAAAGGGTTAATATAAAACTGGAAAACCAAAAGGAGGGGAGGAAGCACTTGTTCTTGGAATTAACCTAGTTTCAAAAGAGTATTATCTATTTCACCATCCCTTGTGTCAGCATCAACATCAGGTTTCTCCTCATCTTTCAACAGCCTTCCAATATAATCGTACTTCTCTGAAATTGAAATGTATCATCAACTAAATCTTCACATAAAAGGTGCTAATATATCATACATCATGCAATTTTTCTAATATATTATACTTATTTTTTTCTTCTTAAATTCTTTCTTGACAATATCTAGAAAGTTTCTATTTGTCAGATTTGTATTGTTTCCTTCTATTTCTATCTGTGTTCTTAAATCACTTTAAAATAGTACATTCATCCAACTGTTTGCATTAGACTATTTCATGATGTTATAGAATGGGTTACAAATAAATGCCCATTAATAAGAAGATGCATAATGATTTAGACAAAAGAAGAACAAAAAAAAACAATAAATAAACATAGGGTAATATCCCTGGTACTTGGACAGGGCCGAATCTTGGACAAATATTTTGGTTAAGATGAATCTTTCATAAGCACAGACAATTAGGTTCCTAAACTTGGATATCATGTAGATTCTTTTAGATAGTTAACAATGGCTGATGGTTGGGACTCGACTAGTTAGGATTGGCTGATTAAAATCTAGGAAATCATTTATTTAACATTTAATCTTAAAAAATTTGCACTTGTATCCTAGCCTAACTGAATATAATTATTCTGCTTCAATTGAATGTCTCCATGACAGACTCTGTCAATGATTTAGATACTATGTTCTAATTTTAACACTATGTCCAAAATTGCCCTGGGGGCATATAAGGTTTTTGTAGAAGGTGTTGTCATAGAAACTTCAAAGAGGCTCATTCGATTTGAAATTCAAAAAGATAGTGCCCTTTTCGATAGTCGAAAGTGGTTTGAGGGCAACTAGCCCCCCCACGCCCATCATTCCCCCAAACACATCCCATCAAAATTTTAAGATAGCCATTTTGTTCGGGGTAGTTGATTTCCAGATAGAACATACATTCTTGAGGAGGACATTCCCCACAACCCTGACGGTAAGGGTTTTAAGTTATACCCCGGGGGCATACAAGGTTTTTATAGAAGGCGGTGTCGTAGAAACTTCAAAAAAGACTCTTTTAATTGTAAATTGAAAGGGCTACTGTCCTTTTAAACAGTCGAAAGTGATTGGAGGGTAACTAAACCCCCTCTCATTTCCAACATTCCCCCAAAAACTTCCAATCAAAATTTTGAGACAGCCATTTTATTAAACGTAGTTTTAAGGTCTGGAAAATAAGTTTTTGAGGATGACAACTCTCCCACAGCCGTCAGGGCAAGGGTTGTAACTTAAGGATTCTCCGAATCCTTCATATTATTTTTATGGAAGGGATACTCGTATAAACTTTAGAAAGGGCTCATTTGATTGGAAATTGAAAGTTCTAGTTCACTTTTTAAGAGTCAAAAGAGATTGGAGGGCAACTAGCCCCCCCTCCTCCACGCCCTAAATGCATCAGATAAAAATATTGTTAAAAATAATTGAAAGGTTAAGTAACAAAACTCTGGCGTCGACAAAACCCCCCAGGGCCCGCGGGCAGGAAGGGATTCTTGTATAAACTTCAGAGAGGGCTCATTTGATTGGAAATTGGAAGTTCTAGTTCAGCTCTTACGAGTCAAAATCAATCGAAGGGCAAATACCCCCCCATCCCTTTTTCCCCATCCCTCCCTTTGAACTAATTCTGTTTATACCTGAAGGCCCAATGAATGTTTTGGCATTAACACACACCTATTAGGCATCTGCTCTCCTCCCTAACAAGGAAAGAAACAGAGAGTTTAAGGCAGTGGCGGATCCAGGGGAGGGGCGAGGGGGGGCGCCTCCCCCTAACGTAGTCTAAAGTAATGTCATTTACTTAATAAATTAAACTTGCTCCTAACGCAAGTTTATCGGATCAACCTATTTCCCCCCCCCCCAAAAAAAAAAAAATTCCTGGATCCGCCCCTGGTGTAAGGGCACTATAAATTTTTAATTTGTAATTCAATGAACCCCGTTCCAAAGTTTATGCGACCACCTCTTCCACATAAAGTGCCCCTGGAAAAACAATTCATTGAACCCTTATGGCTCTTTACTTGTCAGCAGGAAAAGAAAATGTTCTTTGAGGGGGGAGGAATTCCCCAAAGGTGGGTTTTCCAAATGTGAATTATTCAGGGAGGGGACGACTAAACCCAATCGATAATATTCTAAAATTTAACTTCTGAAAGTAACGGGAATAAAGAATCAATGGAAATGTCAGAGATAGCACTCCAGGTTCCTTTAGACGATATTGTTCGTGTCTTTTGAAAAAAGACATTTTCAAAAGACAGATTAATTTCATTTGTTTTACTTTCTCTGTGGCTGCTCAATTATGCATGTGAGGGGGAGACTTCCCCCCACCACTGTCTCCGCTAAGGTTTCAGTTTTCATCTCAAGCCTTAAAAATTAAAGCAATGCGATTAAAGTATAACTCAAAATGACATCTATAGAGAAATATATGCAAACAACACGGAAGAATTAATAAAAATTGCGTATTATGAGTTTGAGGTTCAATTAACGGACGGGCCAGGGAGTCGCATTTCCACAATCTATGAATCAATCCTGTAATAAATAATAATAAGAAGTATTCTTGATTATTTTAACGTCTTCCAAAGATCAAATAGTCCAACATTCTACAGACCAGTGAGTCTGTCTGATCTCCTAAATCGGGAACGGAGGAGATAAGTGAAGTTCCGCTCCGTATTGGATGAGTCTCCAACCTCACCCTCTCCTACTGTCTACGCTAAAGTTTTCTTTCTTCTGCCAACTACGCCGCCCCCGCCCCAAAGACTTTAATAAGGTAAAGTTTTGTATGGGAAGAACACATAGCAAATCTATTATAATTAGACAATTATAAGGTTAAAATACATACTCTGTGATAGATGCAAAATTGCTTTGGCACACAAAATCCCATTAAGGTCAATTCCGAACAGTCGTGATCCCTTTGTGTCAGCAAGTGAAATGGTCAAAAAACTCTTATTGGAGCTATTTTTTCAATCCATTCATTGTTGTCAATCGATGTCTACAAGTTATGCAAGCTGTCTATTGTTCATATATAAGGTTTTTATCAAAGAGGTAATCGTATAGACATTGAAAAAATCCTCATTAGATTTATAAATTTAAATTTCTAGATCCGTTTTTTAAAGTCAATAATAATCGGACAGTAAGCAAACCCCCCCCCCATTCAATAAAAAATTGAAACTTTTTGCAATAAAAAACGAGCAAAAATTAATTAAAAATAAATTTCCTAAAAATAAGTTTTTCAAAGTAAATTAAAGGCCATTTTAAAATTAAGCTCAGGATATATGAACACCTTTTAAAATTCAAACTCAAAACGACCAGAAATTACTATTAAAGAATAAATGAAACCAAAAACGAACAGAAATTAAACAAAACAATCATAGCAAAAAACATACAACAAGTAATAATATAAATGAATAAATATATCTTAAAGCGAGTAATGCTTAGATTGAATATGAAAATCAAGCTTAAAACGAAAAAGAACAGTTTGCTTTTAAAGTATAAATGAAACTTAAAACGAACAGAAATTAAATAAACAATCAATGCGAACAAACAATCAAGCAGTGCGGCGATACCAAAACTCTTGTTTGTAGTTATTTTTATTCGATTCAAGCTTGATTTGCATATTCAATTTAAGTTTCTCTCGTTTTAAGATTTATTTACTCATTTACATTAATGTATATTGTATGTTTGTTCGCATTGATTGTTTATTTAATTTCTGTTCGTTTTAAGTTTCATTTATACTTTAATAGCAAACTATTCTTTTTCGTTTTAAGCTTGATTTTCATATTCAATCGAAGCATTACTTGCTTTAAGATATAATTATTCATTTATATTATTACTTGTTGTTTTCTTTTTGCTATGATAGTTTATTTAATTTCTGTTTGTTTTGGGTTTCATTTATTCTTTAGTAGTAATTTCTGGTCGTTTTGATTTTGAATTTTACCAGGTATTCATATCTCTTGAGCTTAAGTTTAAAATGGCCTTTACTTTTCTTTTAAAAACTTATTTTTCGGAATTTTTTTTTAAATTAATTATTAGTAAAGACTATAGAGGCAGTGAAAATGTTAACAGCGAAATAGCCAAGGCTAAGGGTGTTTTTTCACGGTTGAAAAAAGTATGGAATGACAGGCAGCTAAGTCCGCAAACAAAATTAGCATATTGGAAGCTGCAGCGATGATAGTGGTCAAATTTGGCTCTGAAGCATGGGCGCTCCGAAAAGCTGATGAAGATTTACTAGATGTTTTCCAGAGAACTTGCTTAAGGATTGTTCTGGGTACCCGGCTGACTGACCGTATTTCAAATAATAGGCTATACGAAAAATGTGGTTCAATAGCGCTTCTTGTGGCTATAATGAAAAAATGACTGGAGTAGCCACGGCATGTTGTGTGGATGGAGGATCACAGAGTGCCAAAGATTGTTCTTTCCTGTGAACCGTCTAGGGCAAAACAGAAAGCGGATCGTCCTCGTCTGGGGTGGGAGGAAGTCATAAAGAAAGGTTTAAAGGAAATGGGAACTTGATGGGCGGGTGTAAAAAGGGAGGCTTTGAATAGATTGGGATGGAAGAAGATCGCGCGTAGCTGTGTTGGCCTCAGGCGGCCTGGTGCTGCGGTGAGTTGTTAGTAGTAGTAGTAGTAAATAAAATTAAACAACGTTCGAGAAAGCCATTTAACCAAATAAAAGTAAAATTAATATGCAAATTTAATGTTGATTATTCATGTACGGTGAGTCAAAATCAAAACCTGCATTTATTTAAAAATTAAATAAAAAAAAAACAAGTTTTTTTTTTAACTGAAAGCAAGGAGTGACGTTAAAACTTAAAACGAAAAGAAATTATTCCGTATACGAAAGAGGCTGTCCCCTCCTCAACGCCTCGCTCTTTACGCTAAAGTTTGACTTTCCCACAACTTTATTTTTTTAAACAATTAAAAACTTTAGCGTAAAGAGCGAGGCGTTGAGGAGAGGATAGCCCCTTTCATATACGGAATAATTTCTGTTCGCTTTAAGCTTTAACGTCGCTCCTTACTTTCAGTAAAAAAACTTGTTTTTTTATTAATTTCACGTAAAGTCCATGTTTCGGGGCCTTGTCCCGAGAGCATGCGTCAGAGAATAGCAACTTGACGCTGCCCGACTTACCCACTAAAATAGGGATAGATTCATTTCTATCAGTAATTTTTCTGGAATTTGAATATTTACTTCAGCCTATTTAATCCACATTTTTACCATAATAACAAAAACAATAATAATTAGATGTAAGATGGTTTTAGTAAATAAACAAAAAGCACCATAAAAAACACAGATTTTTCAAACCTACAAATGCTGACTGTAGTCAGGTTTTTCCAAAATCAACTAGGGTGACAAAAACTAGTATGTGCAGTGATAAAGTCATGCCAGTCAGGTTAATGATATAGCTAGGAGATTTTCAAGTTGTAAAAATGATCTTAAATGAACTCACCTGCAAATTGATCTTGCCATTCACGAACATGACTCATTTGAGATTCAGTAAGATCCTTCAAATCATCATATTCATCTTTCACAACAGTAACATCAAACAAAGCAAGGGCTCTTGATGCATCTCTTCCAGCAAAAGGTGAATAAGATCCACCTGAATTAATGAGGCAAAACATAAATAATGGAATTTTTAGAGCAAATGGTGTTAAAAAACGCCATTTGATCATAATGTGACATCATATCTACAAGGCATTTTAGAAAAAGTTGGTCTTTGATGGGAGTGAAATGCTTTGGTAATTTCAATCTTTTGTATTTAAAAATAAATGAATAACGTTTTATTTGAAAGCTTTTGATAAGTGTTGTAATTAGAATAGGAGTCTACAGAATAAGCAAAAAAAAATTGAGTATGGACTATTGAAACATCAAAAGTAGGGTGATACTATTCAGTCTTGAAATAGCATTCATTCAGTGAACAACGAAAAACTTCTCTGGATTTTAAATAAAAGCTGTTTGGAAAGTTTTTATGAACTTATTTTATAATCAGTCAATAAATGAAGGTCGCTTATAGCGATATTGTGTGAAACTTGTCTGAATAGTTTTTAGCAAGAAATTAGACATTAGTAGACGCATTGTTTTACGGATAAACTTGGTACTCTTTTGGATTAACAAATTTGTACAGAAAATGGACTTTGATTTTGGACCATCTGACTGTTTAGTGTATTACCCTGTTTTGAACTTTCTTCAGTATAATTTGGAGAGAGGAGCAGAAGATACAGTTATTTTGAAATCAGCTTTAGACTTTTTTGAGCTGACCGATATTGCAAAAGGGAAGAAATTGCTGCGGGAAAAGCTGTTGATTTCGGAGGCTTGTCCTAAACGTACTGGACCAAATGATCCAATGAACCACCTGAAAGACATGCTAGAACTGATTCAGAGAATGAAAACTGGGTATAATCCTATCCTGCTCGTTTTCATGATATGTTCCCCACAGAGGTTCCATCTTTACCTGCAATAGCCTATTCTAGACTCACGGCAAAAATTAATACTCTTCAACAGACTTTGCTGCAAATTAAAGACAAGGTGACTGCTTATGATCTACATTTCCCTGGGTTACCAAGGGACGATGGTGCTCCTATTCCAGTTGAACGAATAAAGCGACAATCGTTATCACGAAAACACCGCGTGATCTTGACAATCCGTCGAAACGAAAAGCTGTGATTGATGAAATTGCCGGACATGAATGCGTTGAGAATATTCGCGCCTCGGGGGACAGAATAATAGTGAATATTGACAGTGTTGTGGCAAGTGGCTTTTGCGATTTAGTCCGTTTGATCTTGCGCGGATCGGATGTGAAGGTTGTGGAAAAGAAGTTTTATGGAATCGTGAAAGAGATTGGCGACTCGTTTGATTTATCTCTGTTCAAGAACTGTTCTGCGGTTATTGAAGCCACCCGGATTGGCAATTCACGTTGTGTCAAGATTGCTTTTAGCGATCAAGGATCTCTTATTTCGGCTCTTAGATTGGGACTGAAAGTTGAATATGAACTGATTCGAGTCTATGAATTTAAGAAAATCCCGAGATGCTGAAGAAAATGCCAGTCTCCTGAGCATCTAATTGCTAACTATCCCAGTACCTACCATAAATGTTCCAGATGCTCCGGTCCTCATGAGTACTGCAAGGAAACACCTTGTACAAATCCCATATAATGTGCAAACTGTGGAGGTGATCATGTGGCATTTAGTTTTCGCTGTCCCCGTCTCCAAGCTCTTGTTAAGAACGTTACTGGGTGCCTTCTTAAATGAACTGTCGCAAAATCTCTTGTGTGTTCGTTTAACATTAATGGGACTAAAGATAAAGTGCCAAGCCTGGAAGAAAAGTAGAGCCGTCTTGATGTCCTTTTCCTGCAGGAACATTTGCTTCCGGCCTGTAGCGTGAACTTTTTGCGAACGAATCGTGATCGCATTGTGTTTAGTACCAACGCTAGATGGACTCGGGGTTGGCGTTCTGGTGGTCTCGCGTGTTATATCAGACGGACTCTTGCAGATTTATCCCCGGTGTGCTACCATTCATCTGAGCACTTTCTAGCTGTAAGACTTGGTTACACTGTCCTAATAAATGCTTACCTGCCGCATGATAAAAAGTCGGTACAGTCGTTCTCGAACTTTGCCAAGTCTTGTGATAAGCTACAAGGTCTAATTAGTGGCATCGAATCTCTTGGCTACTCATGGCTACTTGCGGGTGATCTGAATTGCAACATTCACTTACCATCCTGTCGTTCTGATACCCAGCTAAGTGCTCTACCAGCTGCACAAAGGATTATAAATAAAGATTGCAGCTTCTCATATATCCATAATAGTGGTGCAGTTTCTTATTTAGAACATTGTGTGTGTTTGCACCTTCTTCATTCCTCTGATGTTCATGTCGACAATGAGGAGAGAGACTATGACCACCTTCCTCTTATTTTTGATCTATCTATTAGCTCTACAATCAGCTTCAGTGCTCCTCCTAAGCCTCAAAAATGGACTTGCAAACGTGATTGGGGTAATGCAAATTGGCCACTCAATCTTTCGACTCTCGCTTTGCTGCTATCCAATATATCTGTGCCTTTCCATCTTCTTGGTGCCGGTTATTTTGTCAGTGATGTCTGTGGTCAGCTAAATGCTTGCTATAGAAATATCATCTCTTCAATTAAACAAGCTGAAGCAATAGCTGTTCCGTTTATTCGCATGCGACTTAACACCTGCAAGACTTTTTGGAAGCGTGATCCGGAACTTAAGAAAGTTAAGAACCAAGCCAAGTTTTTGTTAAAGTTGTGGATTGCTTGCGATAGACCTTCTAGTGGGCAGGTTTTTAGCATCAACCAGAAGACAAAACCGGCTTATAAGCGTCATATTCGTGCAGTTCGGTTCTCGGGCGCTGAATTCCCGTCTAATGGTAAACAGTGGAAAAGTTTGCTGAATGCGTCAAAACTCGAAGATTCTTTCTCGAGTGATATTATTCCAAGATTGTCGTGGATTAATCACTATACACACTTCTTTTCCGGGATTAATTATGCTGTTCATAGCCGTTTTTCTGCTTTACTGGCAAAGGTTCTTCCTAATAGGGTGAGCCAAAGACATATTATTCCTGTTGAAAAATCTAATATTGTGAAATCTCTTCGACGGTTGAAGTCAAAGGCTTGTGACCTTGATAGTATTTGTGCGGCTCATCTTGATCCGCGTTCTACTGAACTTGTATCGCATCTCCAGTTGTTATTTCAAATGTGCCTTTCTAGGTCTGTTGTCCCTGATTCATTTTTATGTGGAAGCGTTACTTCTATACTAAAAATAGGAAAAGATCTTCATTCATGTAATTCGTATAGGCCGATTACTGTCGCCTGTACTCTAAGTAAATTATTTGAGTATGTATTGCTTCGACACATTGATGAATTTGCAAATTATTAGGCTAACCAGTTTGGATTCAGGTCAAGTTTGAGTTGTCAACATGCTCACCGCGTTTTAGCGCAGCTTATTAAGGAAGCCACTCGAAATAGTTATAGTCTTCATTTTTGTACCCTTGATATATCTGAAGCATCCGATAGTATTTGCCATACCCAAGCTTTCTATGCTCTTAGTCAACTCGGTGTGAATGCGTCTGTGATTCTTAAGTTTTGGTATTCAAATTCATATCTAAGATTAAAGTAAGGAAGTGAGGCTTTTTTCGAACATATACCAGTTAAGTGTGGAGTTAGGCAGGGGGGAGTTCTCTCTCCCCATATCTTTATTGCTTCTATTGAACATGTTTTGTCTGATATACGTAGTTCTTGCCTTACGGGATTCACAGACGTATCATACTTAGCTTATGCTGATGACTTGCTTCTTATTAGCCGAACTGAGTTTGGTTTAGCACGTTCTGTCCGATCCGTTGCCGCTGCATTTGCAAGTATTGGGTTATTCCTTAATGTTGATAAATGTGAATATCTTATTTTTAATGGGATTAGTTCGTCTCATCCTTTGAATTGCAGCTCTTTTTCTATACCTCAAGTAACCTCCTTTTGATGGCTCGGGATCTCTGTCTGCAATTCACTAAGTTCTTTTCAGTTTCAGACAATTCGTGATATTAAGAATAAGCTTAAACTGGGACATTCTAAAACTGTTGGAATTCGTGGACATTTCCGGTGACAAGCACTAACAAATCTGTGCTCAAATTTCTGCGACCATTCGTGTTATTTTGCTCTGGTGTATATATGCTTCTGAACAAAGGTGACGTAAAAACGGCCAAGACGGATTACTATCACTATTCCAAGTTTTTAATTTATTTACCATGATCATTCCGGAACCAGAGGTTAATGAGTCAGTATCAGGCAACAGATAATTGTTCTTTCCGTGGAAAAATTAAGTTCGAAATTAATTGATGATGCACCAATCCATCTTGGTCCTAACCATCGTCTTATCCGCCTGTTTAGCTAATTTGTTGTTTCTTTTTTGTGTATTTTTTGCTTATTTGTATTTTTTTTTCCTGGTACTTCACTTTTTTCCCTTTTGTAAGTGGTAATAAATATACTATCATTATTTGTTTGTTTAACTGAATGTTCTTTTCATTTGTTTCTTTTACTTTGTACACAAGTACTGTGTGTGTTTATTTTTCTTCTTTTTTTCTCTTTACTCCACTTTTTATCATATTGTTTGTGCAGTGGGTTATAAATAAATTATTATTATTGGAATTGGATTAGGTAATTTCAACAAGTAAAGTTGCAAAGGTTGTAGCATTATATTTTATGAAAAAGCAATATATTCCACTGATTAAAAAAAGAACTGAGCACAACTTGCTTAGTTATTAGTCTTGGTGAAAAAACATCAATGAAATATAACAAAGAGACTATAAATACTGCCTCATGACCACATAAATTTTTGTCACAAAAATAAATTCTTCCAATTCCAATTTAATCATAATGTTAAAAAACAAGAAACGAATAGTGCAAATAGGTCAAGGTTGCATGCATAAATTACAACCAGGGATGAAAGAGCAGTACAGAAAATTCCCCATAACTTAAAAAATTGTGGTGCTTCATGAACAAAACTTGCAATAATAAATTACTCTAGAAATTGGCCCCTGCAAAGTGTTTTCAGATTCAATGAGGGGCACCCCCCCCCAACTTTTTTGGCATCCGGGAAAATTTTCACCGAAGGCGAAAATTTCGGCAAAAATCTGCCGAAATTTAGCAAAATTCTTCAATTCTGCAGAAAATTCGGCATAAATAAGGTAGCGATTCGGTAAAATTTACGAAGATCGCCCCCCCCAATAAACTGAGCCTCGGGACGCCCCTGACAATAAGTACAACATAAATTCAATTGTTGGCTAAGTTACTATCCTTGGGAGGGGGCTAAAGGTCAGATAGCCCCATCTAATGAAAACCGATTTTTTGTTACCGTATTGACTAATCAATTTTGGGTTACGTAGTCCTCTCTTTAAAAAATTGGAGGCAGAAACACAAGAGGCCATCCCTCCCACCAAACTAAAAGGATTAAAGCAAGATAAAAACAGAGGGGGGAGAGAAGAAGATGGGAAAAGAGAGGAAACACAGGCAATGAAAATCAAGAAGAAAAGAGGAGGAGATCAAGACATAAGATAAACTGATAACTACCTAAGCTATGACAAACAGAATACAGTACAAAAAGACAAAAAATTAGGGAGAAATTACAAGAAAAATATCAAAATAACTACAGTATTCAAATTGGAAGAGATCTAATTTGAAATAAAGATAAATATACAGTGATCAAAATAAAAGCTGCTGATATTGATCTTCAAGCAACTAGAAATCGCCAAATAATCAAGAATATGGGTAAAGTTATTGAAAATTAGTCTGGTTCAGAATCCAGTGAATGGATCACATCATCCATTATGTATAATTCTGAAACAGTAATTTACAACAAAAGTAACACTGTAAAACATGGGTCACAAAGCCATTTTGACACATTCTAACGTACATTTATCTAAAATAAGATTCTAAATAGGTCAAATCACATATTTTTCATCTTACTTATTTTTGTATTTTGGTATATAAGCATTTATGCAAAGGGCTCCTTGAATCTGACACCCTTGTGACATGTCTAGATTATTTCAATTTCCCAAACCTTATATTTAATCTGAATATTTTCACCCAGAGATAAATGTATGCATAAGGGCCTATTGATATTTACATATTTCTATAGATATGAACTTCAACATCTATTTAGAAAAAAAATGCAAGTAATTTGGCACTATTAGCTTAAAATTACCTTAAATCACACTTGCTAGCAATAGGATGAATCCTGTGTATGACAGTTAGTGTATGATATGTATGATTAGTGTGTATGATACTTCAGTGATGATAGTTAGTCCTCTGTGGGGTCCCAAGCAATGGTCCAGGGTTTATTGAGCCACTCACTATCCACTGATGACTTGAACACCTCCATGCTGGTAGATATTGCTGTTTTTTCACAGAGGGAATTCCACAACCTGACAACTCTATTTGAAAAGAATTTATTCCTTAGTCTGGTATTTGCTCATTTCTAGAAAAGCTTACGGGGGTGACTCCAGCTTCTCTTTGAATTGTCCAGTTGGAAAAGGTCAGGATTTGTATCCTGATCATGTAGAAGCTTGTATGCTGTTATCACATTACCTTGTTTGCATCTATACGTTAGAGATGGTATTCTGAGCTTGCACAGACAAGGTAGACATGGAACCTCACAGAGGTCTTTAATACACTTTGTTGCTCTCCTCTGGACTGATTTCATAGCTGCTTGGTGATTGGGCATGCAACGCACATTCCAAATTTTAGCCTCGGTCAAACTAGACTCTTAAACAGCTTAATAATAAAATTTGGATATCTGCTAATGAACGTTCTTTTAATTAAGCCAAGTGTTTGTTAAGCCTTTGCAATAGTTGCTTGTGCATGAATATGGAAATTCAACTCGTCAATCTACCAGGACACCAAGATCTTTCTCTGCATGGCTGCTGAAATAGCTTTGTGAGACCTATCATTACAATTCATATGGTACTGAGTGTGCGGGGTTTTCTTCTCCAGGTGGAGTCTTGCTTTTTGCTGCATTGAATTCAAGCTTCCAAATATTAGTCCAGTGAGTGAATGCATCAAGGGCCAGTTGTGTTGACTCAATATTTTCTGCTGTGTCTGCACAGCTAATAAGTTTTTGAGTCATCAGGATAGAGGCTTACTTTGCTTATAGGCTTTTGGCACATTATATATATATATGTATATATATATATGTGTATATACACATATATACATATATATATATATATATATATATATATATATATATATATATATATATATATATATATATATATATATATATATATATATATATATTCGATAGTCAGACCCAATACTGTGCCCTGGGGGACACCACTTCCAACAGCAGCCACCTTAGAGAAGAACATCCTTCCATCCCTTCCAAATATTTTAACCATCTGTTTCCCATCTTATAGGAACTGCTCGCCCACTCTACCACATCCCCATTCACCCCAATAGCTTGGAGCTTGATTTGAAGTGTATCTATCTTGTAAGTCTCAATTTATTGACATTGGAGAAGCACTTGCATCCAGCTATCTTTTGTGACTTAACAAACACCGTCATTATGTTTATCATTGGCTCTTCAAACCTTTAGTCTTGTCCATAGTAAGATTTTGAGCAATTTTGCAGTCTGTTAATATTGTTTTGAATGCTGTGGAGGTTTTATTGTAAGATTTGAAAGATGTCTTCCCAGTGAAACACAGCTTCAGCCAAAATAACAACATCATTGCTTACACTGATAGTTTTAAACTTTTTTGAGTTGTTCCTAGCATTTCTATTTCCTTTATAGCTATGGATACAGAGCTAACTATTGGCTGTACATCATCAAGTAGGAATGAGATAGAGGCATCTCTCTAACAAAATGAATTGCAAGCTAGGAAGACTTAGTTTTCATGTGAGTAGACCTTTTAGGAAGAGAAGTAATCTCTAGCTTAGCTATATTACATTCGTTGTGCAAAAAGTGGGGTAGTAAAGTAGCAATGCTACTTGGCAGTTTTCCAATTTGTTGGCAGATTTTGTCTGAAAATGCCATTTTTACATATAAAAATAATTTTTACTCAAAGAAAAGCTGTCAAAACACAATTGCGCTCCACCGTGAAAAAAGTGGGGTAGCATAGTAGCAATGCTACTTGGCACTTTTCATGGCCTAATAAAATTTGTTGGCAGATTTTGTCTGAAAGTACCAGTGGTTCCACTATTCCCGAATTTTTCGGGATATCCCCAAAAATCTGTCTTCTCAGAAAAAAATCAGTTCCCCAGAAATTCTCTTTTGTTGACGGTTGCCATCCCTAGTGACAATCCAACTCCTAGTAACTATCACGTTCACATAACTTGACATAATTTTTTACTACTTTCCAAAGTTTTTGTCTCAATTATTTACTACACATCAAAAACCAGACATAGACAATTGAATTACTGACCTTTCTTCATATGCTAGTAAAAACATAATGTTTATAAGACTATACCATTTCATCAAAGATTCTCTTCTGACTTGTGGTAAAGAATTTATTTTGAACATGTTTACATTAAGTGTAATTATGAGCATTGATGCAAAGAGGGTTATTTTCAAAAGCTGGACCACAAGTTTAAATTTTGTTTTCTTTTACTATTCTGTTTAATTTTCAAAGGTTTGAAGGTATAAGAAAGTTAGATTGACAAATTATTCTAAAATGAAAAAGGGAAAGCATGGTACCTTTGCAGAGAGGGGGGATGGTATTTCGTGATAAATTTGGAGAAATTTTCATTACCGATCTATAAATTAGATGACCATACCACTCGAGACCTTTTTTATGCTCTTTTAAAATATAATTTTCGTTTTACTCAGAAACCAAATGGATCCTTTAAGATGATACCTTTTTCTCTTATTAATTAAAAAAAAATTTTTCCACAAAATAAGTTTTTCAAAGAAAAGTAAAGAACTCCATTAAACCAAAAATGAGCAAAAATAAGATCAAATAATCTACCAAGCGTGAAACTACCACAAATCAGCATCAATAAGTAAATGAAACCCATAATGATCAGAAATTACAATAAATGACCAAGTCAAACTCAAAACGAGCAGAAATTAACATAAGTTGGGCTCAAAACCCCTATGCCTTCCCAAGGCCAGAACATGATTTGCACTTTAATGAAAAAATATAATTTTTTTTACTTTTATAATTTTAATAAATCAAATAATATTAACATTTTGATAACTAAATATCAGCATATGTATGTTAAACTGACCATGCACATTCATTTGTATTTTAAAA
This sequence comes from Artemia sp. Qi Xiang Cuo, assembly GCF_049724085.1. NCBI lineage: Eukaryota > Metazoa > Arthropoda > Branchiopoda > Anostraca > Artemiidae > Artemia > Artemia sp. Qi Xiang Cuo. Next base: position 51,626,349 of record NC_142795.1, read on the forward strand.
AGAAAATAATACTTTAAATCTTTTCGTTTTTTCATGACTTTAGAGTTTGGTCGGCTATTTGTATGCTGGAGAAAAATTTTCAGCAATTTTTAACAACATACACCCATTTAAAAATCTCGACACAAATAGTAGTGTTTAATTTAGTTTCATACCTCCTCTAGTTGACCTGTAATGGAAAACTTTATACCATTTGCAAAAAAATCTGTTTACTTTCTTTGATAGCTTGGATACACTTGTGCTATTTTGATATGGTTAAATTTTAAGAGCAGAAGTAGCCCCGAAATTTTGAACATAATACCCTCAGACGTTCTTGGGATACTGCTGAGATGCCTTATTGGGGATTAGCATTAACACAGTGCATTTTGATTTAATCTTAAGGCAACATTTAATTTTTAAAAATAATGGGAAAATGGGAGGGTGGGTGTGGTAGGGGATTAGTTGCCCTCCAATCACTTCCAACTATTAAAAAGGACATCAGCCCTTTCTATTTTCAATCGAATGAGCCCTTTTCGACGTTCCTATGACAACTCCTTCAATACAAAGTGCCCTGGTCTTAAAAAAAAAAAAAAAATACATTGTACCCATATTCATCTTTACTATAAAAATGACAAGCCTTCCAATCACTTTCAACTATTTAAAAAGGGCACTAGGCCTTTCGATTTCCAATTGAATGAGCCCTTTTTGAGTTTCTATGACAACACTTTCTACAAACACCTTATATGCCCCCAGGGCACAAATTACAACCCTTACCCCAAGGGCTGTGAGGGGGGTTGTCATCCTCAAAGACCTAATTTCCAGAACTTTCAACTATGTTGAACAAAACGGCTATCTCTAAACTTTGATTGAGTGTGTTTGGGGAAATGGTGGGCATGATAGGGGGGTTAATTACTATCCACTTACTTCTGACTATTAAAAAGGCACTAGCCCTTTCAATTTCTGATCAAATGAGCCCTTTTTGAAACTTCTACAACAACATTCTATATAAGCCTTATATGCCCCTAGAGCATAACTTAAAACCCTTGCACTGAGGGGTTATCATCCTAACAGACCCAATTTCCAGAACTTTCAACTACGTTGGAAAAAATAGATCTCTCAAAATTTTGATGTGTTATGACTGGGAAAATGGTAGGCAGGAAAGGAGGGTTAATTGTACTCCAATCAAATTCTACTATTAAAAAGGGCACTGACCAAGTCAATTCTCTACCTAATGAGCCCTCTTCGTTGCTTCTATGGCATCGCTTTATGTAAAACCTTATATGTCCCCAGGGCATATATTAAAACCCTTGCCGTGAGAGTTGCAGGGGGGGAGGTTGTCATCCTTAAAGACCTAATTTCCAAAACTTTCAAGTATGTTGAATAAAATGGCTATCTGAAATTTTGATTGGATGTGTTTGGGGAAAAGGTGGGCGTGAGAGGGGGGTTAGTTGCCCTCAAATCACTTTTGACTACTAAAAAGGGCACTAGCTTTTTGATTTTCAAATTGAATGAGCCCTTTTTCAAGTTTCTAAAACAAAGATATCAATAAAAACCTTATATGCCCCCAGGGCATAATTTATAACCCTTGCCCTAAAAACCGTGAAGGGAGTGTCCTGCTTAAAGGTATAATTTCAAGAACTTTCAACTGCATGGAACAAAATGGCTATCTCAAAATTTTTATTGGATGTGTTTGGGGAATGGTGGGTGTTAATTGCCTTCCAATACCTTTTGACTATTAAAAAGGGCACTAGTCATTTCAATTTCCAGTCAAATGAGCCCTTTTTGAAGCTTCTATGACAACGCTTTCTATAAAAACCTTATATGCCCCAGGGTATAACTTACATTCCTTGTCCTGAGGGCTGTGGGGGGGGGGGGGGGGATTTGCCATTCAAAACTTTTCCTGAATATAATCTTCTTAGCATAAAAATTGCAGCCCTTCCCCTCTGCCCCTGTTAATGAGACACAATTAGGCTATAGATTATATTCAAATTCAGGGAATAGTTGATTAACTTTAGTTCCTTTGTCAAACATCTAATATTTTGAATGTTACACTTGATTCACTCATTAACAATTTAAAGAATGATCTTGACAATGTTAAACTTAATTTAAGCATACCCAAAAGCAGTTTCATGCTATTTTCTTTTTTTTAAAGTATACCCCCTATCAAAAATTACCTTTGCATACCAAATTTAAATACAGTTAAACTGCTTAGTGTGCAGTTGGACAATGGCCTTAAATGGAACTCCCACATTTCCCAGTTATTTAAGTCTGGTAGTTTTCTCCTTAAATCTTTCTCCCTTCTCAAATGTTTCTCCATATCAACGCAAAGCCTTAAAATAATTTATTGTTCTTATATAAGACCCTGTCTGGAATATGCTTGCCCTTTCTGGCACCCTGGGTTGACCAAAGAACAATGTTCTAAAATTGAAAGTATTCAAAAAAGAGCAATAAAATTATTCTGGGGACAGCCTATACTACATACAATGAAGGTTTGGCTAGACTTGAACTTGGCTAGGCAAGTACATTGGAATCATGGCATCACATCTTTACCATGAACTTTGGTCACAAGTCCCTTAGTTCTGACTATCATTGACGTTTTCTCCCTCCCTTAAAGAAAATCCCCCAACCCTTCCTAATACAAGACTCAATGCTTGTAGAGCTCCAAATACCCAATTGGACCTGTATCCCCAAATGTTGACCATGAGGTACAAAAACTCTTTTGTCCCATTTTGTTTCCCATTTTAATAATTGATATAACTTTTGTTTTATATTTATCCCATAACATTTGTTTTATTATGGTAATTCTGACGTGCTTATGCTAGCTTTTGTGCTATTTTAGCCAATAAATCATATTCTATTTCTATTAAAACAGAAGCAACCCTGAAACAAGATTCATAAAAAATTGTATATTATAGCCCAAAGTAAAAATTCACTTATTATTTCTAGATTGTTTTCTTGTAAAGTTTTATATTATTTTCAGACTTAATTTTTTACAAGCAGTTGGTCTTTATTTCTTACTCTGCTACCTGATATCCATGTTCAAAGATTGATCAAACAGTTCATGGTAATGAACTGCAAGTACCTCTTCTCTTCTGCAAGAAGAGATGTATCTCTTCTCAAGCTGCTGCTTTTTAAAACTTGTTCAAACTAAAAACTCATTTAGTTTCAATGTTGCTATGTGAAAATTTACTTTGAAGTCATTGTTATCCTTTGTCCTTATGGACAAGTTTTTATTTACTCCACTTCTCTTCAACTAACAATGAATATTTGTCCAAATCTTGCAAAAATAGCCAAATTCTCTCAAAACTGTTTATTTGTCAGTTGAGGCTGGTAGCTATCAAAGTGTACATACAGTTAAAGCAGGTAATGGGAATGCTGGAATGTGGAAGATTAGTAGCCTAAAACAGCCACACTACAATGTAGCACCAATTCTCTGTTTATTTTGGGGAGTAGATTAGGACATAATTAATATTGCAGCTTCATAATGCTTGTGACTGCCAGGCTGCCAATCAATATTGTTTTCCCAGAAAATCAAATGGTGCTTTTTATGGTTGTAGTATCAACTATACTAAGCTTGGTCAATGAATATCAAGCAAGCACTTGGGTATGCATTATTCTTGTAATACCAATAGCATTGGAGTGTACAACTCCATTTATAAAGTAACAGCAGTAAGCTATATACTTTATACTTCAGACTTTGAACACTATACTCCACTAGCAGTATTAGAGTAAATATGATAAGTAGGCTACTTTTGATAAAATGGCACATATAAAATTATGGAGTAGCCTATGATATTTATGGCTTGCCACTGAATGAGATTACATTATTAATTGTTATTCAGAAAACTATTGATATTTCAAACTGCTAGCTATACTAAGTTACATTCATCACTTTTCTGCAAATTTTATGTACAACAATACCTTTTGCTCAAAGCAAAGCTGTCAAAACACAAGCTGTGCTGCTAAAGTGTTGGCAGGTTTTGGAATCCAGCTACTGGCAGCTTTGGAACTTTTTGCACACCTGATCACATAGTTTTAACAATGTACAGGAGATTTTCCAAAATACTGATTTTGCATAATTTACCAACTTATCCAACCAATGAATAGGCTAAATCAGGGATATAGCTTACTGTCTAGCCAAGATTTTTTAAATGTACATTGCTTCTTAGCCATTATAATGAACTTTGAGCTAGTATTCCAGAATTTAAACAAAAAAGAATAGCACAATATGGTTAAAAGAAATAACAGGAGTGTACAACAAAACTACAGATTTTTTGTGCATTTTTGCAATTTTGTGTTCTCCCCTCTCTAATGTAAGGATAAAGACTGTCAGGGGGAGGGGTTGAGTGTATTGTGAGAAAATTGGCCACAATATTTGAAAAAAGCATAAAATAAGGAATATAATGGTACTAATTTATTTTTCCAACATATTTCCTTTATAAGAGTTACCTAATTGTGATTTAAAAAACCAACAAAGAGAAAAATCTTAAAAAAAAAACAAACAAATGAGACTGTGGCCAGTGGAGAGAAAAGAAAAGACAAATGCAAAACAACATGGATATTTCGCCTGTATCCAAACAAGGCATCTTCAGCAAGAAAGAAACACAAGAAGAACAGGATAAAAAAAAAAACAAGATAAAACTAAAAACCAATAAAACCGCCACCACCAAAAAAAAATAAAAAAAATGTACAATTGGCGCAAACTGATCCACATAGGGAAAAGATGCTATTATAGTTACTTCAGTGAGGACACCAGAGTAACTGAGGAAAAAAAAAAAAACTATAAATTACTTTAATTATTCTGTTGCAAAATAATCCTTTTGTTAGCTATTACTGAAGCAAATTGTTTTGGTCTAGCAGGTAAAATAGTCCCCTGGTGATTATTTAAAATCTTAACTCCCTTATTGACTGTTGATTCACTCTTTAGAAGGTTATCATAAATTGAGTCAATATTTAAATTACCTGTGTCCCTATTTATCAAAAGGTTAGCAAACAGGTTTTTTAATTTCAATGGCTTCTCTCGCCCATTGTGTGTAGCCCTTATCATTTGAAATAGCTAAAACCTCATCAAATTTTACAAAGTGATCTGGTTGAAACCAAATATGTTCTGCTAAAGCTGAAACAAAAGTTTCTGGAGGCTTGCTTAATTGTAGGGTTTTTTCTATTGAATTTCGGTGTTCAATAAACCTTTCAACAAATTGTTGGTGAGTCCTACCAATATAGAACTTCCCACAAGAACACGGAATTTTATACACCCCACTTACTAAATTTCCCCAGGTTAAATCCTTACCAGAACTAAAGAAACTACCCATTGGCCTCAACAATTGGAAACATGTATCAATACCAAATTTACATAAAATGTCCCCCCCACCCCCCTAATCTGCAAATATATACCCTGAATTGTCAATGGAAAAGTTTTGAATTGCCAAAATCAGTAATATTTTTGCCAATGCCATTTGAAAAACTTGAAACAGTAGGAAAATGGTTTATATTTGAGTTGCTTAATAAATGAGGTTTTAATTGTTATAAATAAGTACTTTTGGAATATCCAACAAGATCTGGACAGACTACAGAATTGGACTTAAGACTGGCTTCTCCAATTCAATACAAGCAAATTCTGTATTTTGCACCTTGAACCTAATAACCCAATGGCTAAATATCCAATTTTAAATCTAATCACTAATAGAAAGGACCATCTAGAAAAAAAAGAATAAGAAAGGGACATTGGTGTGATTGTTGATAAGGGGTTGAGGTTCCATAGCCAGGTCCTGCATGTTGTCTCCTGAGCAAACTCCATCCTTGGCCTATTAAAAAGGTCCATCAGTAGCCAACAGGTAACAATATTCTTAAAACTTTTTAAGGCTCTTTTTAGATGCCACCTTGATTTTTGCATGTGCATGGCTGGTCCTTCTTACTGGCAAGATGTAAGGCTAATTGAAAATGTCCAGAGGCAAGCAACAAAGTGCATGAAAAGCCTAAAGTCAGCTTCATATGAGGAACATCTCAAGCAGCTCAAGCCATCTACCCTTGCCTACAGACACATGCATAGTGATATGATGCTGACTTAAAAACTCTACCATCTTCAAAGACAACCACAGTACCAGCTATCATCTCACAAGAGGACATTCAAAGAAGCTACCAAAATTAAGTTCCTGATCAAGAATCCATTTTATTTTTCAAGAAGAGCAATCAACCAGTGGAATGAATTGAGGGACTCTACTGTCAGTGCTCCTTCTATCCAGTCTTTTAAACATCAACTTCACAAGGAGTGGGAGAGGAAGCATGGAGCTTCAACTGGGAGTCATTAACTCAAGAGCACTAGAGGTCTGGAGGACCTTAAAGCTATCAATTGGATTAAGGTAAAGTGAATACTTGGCAAATTTTTACCAAATCATATTAGTGACTTATGAATAAAGTGAATATACCACTTGATGTCTTTTTTTATGCTCTTTCGTAAAGTTTAAGTTTAAACTTTACTTTTTTTTAAATGTAAAGTTTAAACTTACCTCCCTTCCACATCAGAAACAAAATTTGCCCCCACCCCCTTAATGTGCAAATATATACCTACCCTTAATTGGTATATAGAGGTGGGGGGTAAAATTTATTTCTGGCAAAAATGATTATTATATTTGGAAAGAGCATAAAAAAGGCATCAAGTGGTATATTCACTTTATTCATAAGTCAGTAATATGATTTGGTAAAAATTTACCAAATACTTTTGAAGGTATTTGTTTAGCCGTGCCCCAGCCATTTAAACATTTGCCTCTCAATTACTTTGGACTATCTGTCTTGACTTTTCTCTGTCCTACAGTTACCCAGCCCAGTCTTGATGCAACATAAGGCTAAACAAATACCCTTTTGAACAACTTAGCCTATTTATAAACTAGTGATGCCTATGTTTTAACCACTTTTTGGTAAATTTTTACCAAATCATATTATTGACTTATGAATAAAGTGAATATACCACTCAATGCCTTTTTTATGCTCTTTCCAAATATAATTAACTAAATTATATGACCCACTAGAAATTTACCCAAAAAAGGGTTCTAAAACCTTACCAGGCCCATAAAGGTTTTTCCTCGGTGTAACATCAAATATACTTCCATTCACTGCCACCAATATTCTTCCATCATTTTTGGTGCCATCATATTCTTTAAGCTGTTCTATTGTCATATCTTGCTTCTCCAATGGGGGCAGTTGGGGCTTTGGAGGTTGGTTCATTGGAGAAACTGCTTGTCCATATATTTTATAGGAAAGATAAGCTATGCCTGCCACTAGCACTAGATTGACTGGGCTATATACAACTTCGGAAAATAATTCTTTCAGGAAATCCATTTTCAGAAGAATGCAATCAAACAATACTCAACCAAGCTTGCATTCCAGTCTTCTTCTTCTTCTATTTAACAGCAGGCGGGCTTTTCAGTAAAAGTATTTAGCCCTTTTCCTTTTGCTTCACTCTGTGGGCTACAGAGCTACTGTCTTGATTGCCTCATATTTATTAGATATATTCAGATATCTTTCAGCAGATCTTTCGACTCTAGGAGTTCAAATATAAGATGATAGATGTCGATTTCTATGCTCTGTGTGCAGGTATAGTTGGCTAGGCTTTTGGCTGATAGTGGGATTTTGTGGTGTTTGAAGTATTTTAACAGTTTACAAAGCAAGGTATGTTGTGCAGACGTCAGCATATTACATTCAAATAGGCAATGGTCAATTGTTTCATTATTCATATTACAATGCCTGCAAAGAGGGGACAGGGGAATTGAACCACTTGAATTAGAAAGCGTATATGAGAATGCAAGGAAATTTAGTCCATTTGTTCCAGAACGAATTCTATGATAAATTTTAGAAAGATACTTATTGGGAAAGGGGGAAAGGATAGGATTAATCTTATTAAAATTAATATCTGATAGCCTCCATCGGTAAATATCTCTAATTGGGATTGGTCTCCCACTTGGCTGGTCAATATTTATAGCATTTTTTGCTATTTCATCAACCTGATGATTACCACTTATGCCAGAGTGGCTAGGAATGTACTGAAAGTAAGTTTTGATGCCACTTGAAGCAAGATTATCAATAAGACTGAGACAATGATAAGCGTCAATGCCCAACTTATATTGAGGAGGTGAGGTCAGCAACTCAAGGCTTGGTAAAGAGTCGGAATAGATGATAATATTATTCAAATTTTCAGTCAAAGGTTGGTTTTCTTTAAGGTGTTCTAATGCCATGATTATGGCATTTAACTCAGCAGACATTATAGATAAATTATTAAATAATCTCTCTCTTATTGCAATTTTCAGGTGAGGAAGGAAAACACCACTTGCAACCTTCTCATTCATTTTTGACCCATCAACAAATATTTGGAAGTGATTTTTATTGGTAATTGTATTAAGTTCTGCAAATTTTTTCTGGACAAAAGCAATGGGGGTTAAATCTTTATTCCATTTTGAAAATTCAGTATTTATTATGGGAAATGACCGATTCCATGGAGGGAATTGGGGGAAAGTAGGTGCAATAGACTTTTCTGGTACAGGGAACTTCTTTTGAATATTGGCATACTCATCTGCAATACCTCTATACATGGCTGGATTTCTTAACCAATTATGTAATGTGTGTGAGCTATTTGATTCAATTTTTGTAAGATGTTTTATCAAGAGAAAGCTACGTCTCTCCCTTATTGTTGTTAATCCACTCTCCATGAGCAGAAACTTGGTGCTTGTGCGTTTCCTAAGACCAAATATGAGACGTATTATATCATTTTGTGTTGTTTAAACTTTTTGCATCTGGGTCTTTGCACATGCACCATAGACGATGAGAGCATAGTCAATATGGGGTCTTATATGCAATTTATAAAAATGGAGTAAGGTTTTCTCTTTACAACCCCAGGGTGTGGAAAGAAGTCTTTTTAGTATATTTGCTTTTCTATAGCATTTTTTTATTGTGTTTGAAATATGGAGGTGGAAATTAAGTTTTTGGTCAGGCATGAGACCTAGGTAATTAATATTATTATCTTCTGGAATAGTTGTTTTATTTAGAGTTAGTTTTGCATTAACATGGTTTCGCTTCCTGTGAAATTGGATTTTTTTTGACTTGGTGGGTGCAATGGGTAAATCTGAATGTTGAGAGAATTTTTCGAACTAGAAAAGTGATTTTTGAAGGTTTGACTGTGCTATCTCAAAGGTGTTGCCAGATGACTATAGCACCAGATCATCAGCATATTGTAGATTTGTGTGGGGTAGGTTCATGTCCCAGAGATATAGGGCAAATAGGAGGCAACTAAGGACTGCTCCCTGAGGTAAGCCTTTGGATATTATCTTTTGGGGTGAAGAGGCTGAACCAACACAAACAATGAAACTTCGCACTTCTATGAAGGATTTAATAAAAGATGCTAGCTTAGGGGGTACTCCAAGTTTTGCAAGTTTATTTAAAAGGATTTGGTGGTTCACATTGTCATATGCCCCTTCAAAATCTAGGAAAGCTGCCACTAGGATATTATTTTTTGAGAAAGATTCGTTTATTGCATTTGTTAGCAAAATGAAAGCATCTGTTGAGTAGTGGTATTTCCTGAATCCAGTTTGAGTGTGTGGGATCATATTATTTTTTTCAACAAACCAGAGGAGTCTGTGATAAATCATTTTCTCCATTATTTTCCCCATCACAGGTGAAATCATTATGGGCCTATAAGACTCAGGGTTATCTTTTGGTTTATTTTTCTTTAGGATTGGTAGGAGGGACGAACATTTCCATATATTGGGGAACCTAGAAGATGCCCAAGCGTGATTATAACAATTTAGCAGTTCTTGTTTGTATGAAGGTGTGAGATTCTTTATGCATGTAGGGTGTATATTGTCATAGCTGCTGCTAGTTTTGGTCCTAATCTGATGTATTGCATTATTCAATTCCTGGATAGAAAATGGATTGGTTATGTACTCGGATCCTGGGCGTGGTTGGTAACTTGGGTTCATGGGAATTGTGGACAGTTTGCTTTGATTATTTGATGTTAGCTTATTAACAAAAAGAGTTGCAAATGGGTTAGCTTTTCCATTATCATTGTCATAATTGGTATTATTATGTATAAGCTCATACAGGAGTGGGTTGGGGGAAGTCTTTTTCGCACAGATATGGCCTATGCCTTTATGTATAATTGGCTCATCCGTTTCTCTGGAGAGATTATTTGCAAAATTATTTCAGTATTTATTTTTAGCATCTATTATAGTCCTTGTGAGATTAGATTCCGCTTGTAATTTTTTTAAATAAGTAGTAGGTGATGGTTTTCTTAAGAATTCTGTCCTAGCTACCTTGTTTATTCTCCATTTATTTAGGCACTCATTTGTCCACCATGCTTTAGGAATTTGTTTAGGGAATGTTTTCTTAGGTGTTGTCTTGGGGATAGCATGATTAGCTGTATTTATTAGTAAAGATGTCAAAGCTTCAGCATGTGTGTCAACTGTTGTGTTAGAAATGCAAGAACTTTGGGTGAAACTTGTAATTTCATCATTTAGCTTATTTTGGAACATAGACCAATCTGCTTTAGTGTTGATATATTTGGATGTATGAGATAAAGTTTCAGCAGGTTCATTTAGAGAGCAAACTATAGCAAAGTGGTCAGTACATAAACTATCAATTTTATTTATGTAAATTTTGTTGAAAAAATTTAATGACACAATTTGTAGGTCAATTGTGGAGAATCTGCCACTTTTGGGGTTGAAATATGTGTTCAGGTTTGGAGGGGTAGCAACAGCTAATTCATTATTATTTAAAGTCATATGCTCAATGAATTTACCAGCTTTATTTGCTGGTTTATTCCCCCACAAAAGGCTATGGGCATTGAAATCACCACAAATAATGATATTTTTTAACATATTAGAATTATTTATATAATTAAAGAAATCCTTGGCATCTGTAGTTTGGCCATTAGGGTTATAAAAGCTTATTATGTAGGTTTTTAAATTATTCAGCCAAACACTGATACCAATAACATCAACATCATTTGCAAAATCTGGAAAATGATGCCACAAAATTTTATATTATTATTAACTAATAAAGCTACCCCACCTCCTTTTCTCTCTGAAGATCTATCCTTTCTCAGGATAGTATATCCCGGAGACTTAATTTGTTGATTTTGGGTTAAATGACTTTCCTGGAGGCAAGCAATATTAATGGAGTTATTATTCATAAATGATATTATTTCATTTAGCTTATTTTCAGTGAGTGATCGTACATTCCATTGGAGTATTGATATATGTTGTGTTGTTGATTTATTCTTCATATGAAAGTGTATCAATGTTCAGCTTTGTTAAAAGTAAAGCAAGATCTTTTTTTGCTTGAATGAGCATATCATCTGGGATGTAGATTTTTGCCAATTCTGCAATAATTTTTGTTTTCTGTAGTTGATGTATGTTCATGGCCTGAACTGAATTACAGTTTAGAATGAATAAGCATATATTTGGGGATTGCAATTTTGGTTGTGCATCCTGTTTGTTGGCTAAGGGATTGATTCCTGGTAGTATTTCTGGTTCGTTTCTTCTTGGGAGGGGGGGCCAGGCTGACCTCATCTCACCGGACAAGGAGGCTTGTTGGCTTGGTGATTCCTTCTGATAGGGATTTGAGCTAGGGGGCTTAGAAGATGGTGTTTTATAAGGGGTGCTTGATGCATTGGGGGCATATGACTTGGGGGATTTGGTTGGTTTCATTACAGGCTTTATTTGGTATTGTTGGGCAGCATTTGCTTCCATTGCTGCAAAGGGGTATGGGATGGCCTTCTCTGTTGATATTTGGAGTGTTAGAGCTCTTTTCTTGTATGCAGGGCATAATGATTTATTTGTAGATTCATGTGGGCCTTTGCAATTGATGCATGTAGGCTGAGTGTTGTTGCAAGTTGTCAGCGCTTTAGGGTGGAAAGATTTACAATTACTACACTCTTGGAGAATTTCATTGCATTTGTTTGTCGTGTGTCCCAATTTGAAACACTTCTGATACTGAATAGGCTTAGGTTTGTATTCCTTGTATGGTTTGATTTGCCCAAATAGGAATTATTTTTCTGGGATATCAATTTTATCCTTCAGTATGAATAAGAAGTATCTACTAGTTTTTAGGCCATGAGTGTTAGGTTTTACAAGTTGGGTAACATCCTCAACTGGGATTATGTTTCCAGCCCTATCTGAGAGCCCTTCTTTTAACTCCTGAGTAGATATCTCTGGGGGAACATTATAAACTACAATTTTTGTTGGTGAGTAGAGCTTCCAGTAGAGCTTCTATGCTCTGTTTCTTCTTGTTCTTTTAAATGCCAGTCTGAGGCAGAGTTGACATTTCCCAACGAACGAGTGAAAGTTAAGGCCATAGAGGACTCAGGCCAGTAGAAACCAAAATTAAAAAAAAGGAATTTAAATAAATTGGATATTTATACTGATTCCAAATACATAAAATTCAATAATTTTAAGGGTATAAATCAAAAGCTATGACTCCTGAGAAATAAGAAACTGTCTCTAGGTCAACAGGGAAATAGACAGAAGCTGGAATGGTGTAACGTAAACGAAGAAAGAAACTTAGAGAGAAAGAAAGACATGAAATTCGAGCGAAACAAGTAGCTGACAAAAAAAGCACTACAACTAGAACAATGACGCTGTCAAATTAAGTGTAAAAAACAAACGCTAACAGTATGGGAAAGTGGAAGCTCTTGACCAACGTAGTTTTAAATGCATGCTATTTAGCTGCCACTAGTTACTCCTTACTTATAGCTAAGAAAAAAAGCGAAGGCTTTATCTTGTGTCTGATATATTACTTAAAAAAGCAGCTTGGCTAGAAATATTACAGAAATCTTAGTCGCGAAATATAATTTCTTCTTCCTCTTCTACCAGATTTATTTCCTTATTTTGTTTTCTTGGAAAATTCTTTCCAATATTTATATTACACGGGTAGCTTTCTGGACATTTTTCTAGAAGGTAAATACCTGATTGTATGGAGAATATACTGCTTGGAACAAATTTTGTCCTGTATTGTTTCATTCAGTAGTTTGTTTCGACTTTGGTGTTCAGGTTTTTGGGCTCATAAAAATTTCTTTCAGCGCTTCCGCTTGAATGCAAAGCACGTCAAAGCATAAAGTCAAAATACTTTTTTAACTTTGCATATGTGTTTTTTTTTTAATCAAACTGAAAACTAAAAATGGGTGGATTCTCTAAACACTCCTCACCTAGTATTATCTGAATATCTTATTTCCTTTCTGGAAATGCAGACTAGTGATTTTAACTGAATCACCCTTTTTCTCATGGTCCACCTCAGAGCCATCTGATAAATTCGGAAACCGTTTAAGTAGAATCACAAGTGAGCCCGCATATCCGGATAAAGAAGCATTTGGGCTCAAACATTTAAGATGTTCTAATGTCATGTAGTTGTTTTATCGGATTATTCAATTATGCGCACAACCGTGCGAAAAACTTAAGACAGCTCGCCTGGATGCGGTGAAACTGTTGAGCATACGATTAAGTGCAAGATAAAGAGCTGAGTGTAGCCGAATTTTGAATTGATCTATACCATGAGCCGTTTCTTCTTGAATAATAAAACAACAGAAAAGAGACAGGCGAAGCTACCACAAACTCAAACCAGGCTATTCTAGCCTTGTGTGGGATAACCGAAAGAAAATGAAAATTAACTCTTACTAGGGGGTTTACACATAAAGGCAAGAATTTTTGTCTTTTTTTGCTTGTCAATTTTTAGTTGAGCCACCCTCTCTATTGTTCCTGAAGCATAAAAGAAGAGTTTCTATTTCTCTACTACTCCAGGATTCGTTCGACAGGTACTTTAGAGAGAGCCATCACATTTTTGTGGTCTGCAGCAAATTATAGTTTTCTATCAGACAAATATAATAACATCCTTTTAACTCATCCTGCCTCTTTGGACTGTTTGCTACAAAAGCTACTGCATTACGTATAAGCATTTTAGCTCTTTCTGGCACCTTTTTCGGAGAAATTTCAGTTACACATATTACTTATGCCGTCTGAACATGCTTTAGAAAGAGAGCCATTAGACAAATTACATTTCGGTGTTAGCTTTTGCGTTCCCCCTCCCCTCGTTCAAGACATCAAAAGCGTACTAATAAACAAAAGAGAGGTTCACCAATGGTCCAGTAACAGCCAGTTGCGCAAAGCAGAGTCTTTGGACTTTCCTGAAATACCTTTAAAAATATTAAATTTTTTTGTGACAATCTACTTAATGTGTCTGCTGGTATCAAGTGGTTTGTTCGTTACTTGCAAGAGGCCAATTTTGTCAAAACCATATTTTCATAATTTAACTTGGTTCTGTCATTTTGACAGAAAGAGCCCCATCAAAAATAAATTCTTGGCTGTTTGGCTTGCCGGTGCATAATTTTTCAGCTATATTCTATCAGATTAGGAGTAACAAGACAGACACTACAAAAATTGTGTTTTTTGTGGTTATAAATGACCCAAGAAAATGATACTGCCACTTTTGTAGGCAGTTGCATCGTCCTGATGAAAAATCATTGTGTCCTTCTGCAAGCCAGATCTGCTTTCAAGAATTTTCGCTTCGGATGAAAGGCAAAAAATTATATAAACTGAAACTCTTCATTTCTGTTAAAAGGTTAGAACGGTTATCATCAGCTATCCTTTAATCCTTTTCAAGGCAGTAAATCAGTAAAGTTTATTTGGTATCCCAAAAAGCCAACCAAATGACCTTTCTCATAAATAGAACTGTCTTCATCTTATTTGGTGCTGAAGTACCGGCTTCTATCCTCTCCAAGACTGATATTTTGATTTTGTCTTTAATGCTGAATCTATGCTTCATCTTTTGTAATATATTGACATAGAAAATCCCTTCTGCTTTTCATAAAACGCACAAACCACAGTTCGAATAGCGTCGCCCGAGTGCATTTTTTGTCCGCAGTGAGCTGGTGTGCATCCATCTTTCACAAAGTTGTTTCATGTCCGATCCTTCGTTAACTATGCAGGTAACGCGTTCTTTCGATATTCCTACACAAAGCTTCGTACATCAATCTTCCAAAATAATATCGTGGACTTATTCATTGATTTATGTTTTTGTTGCGCTTTTTCGATGGCCTTCACGTGAATTGTCTAGTACGCTCACGCGACCACATTTGAATTTAGTTACCCACCTCTTTACGGTGGAAACTGAAGGAGAAGAGTCATCATACACGGTTAAAATCCTAAATTGTAATTCAGTCTTTGTTAAGCCTTCTTTTATGGAGAATTTTATCACTGCAGGACACTCAAATTTTTTCATGTGCAAAAATACACTCACCTCAGACAATTCAAACGACTATCTGCAGCAAACTTCTTTATAGAATAGTTTGAAATTTTGCAATATCGTCATTTCACAGCTGTGCTACCCTGAAAAAAAAATTACGTGAGTAGCAATGCGATATATGGGTCAAACCGAGAACTTTTCAGACCCCCCTCTAGGGTTCGCTTAAACTGAAATTTAGGAAGGGTAACCAACTTTCGTGTAGTTATCCTTATCATAATGGGATATTTAAATCTTAACTTATAAGATCTTCCATCCTCAGTGGCAGTGGGTTTTCTATAAAGTTTGCTCACAGCAGGAGCTTCACCAATAGTATGCATTCTGAGAGTTCTAGCTATAAGTAAACCGTCCTTGACCAAGATATCGTCTCTTCTCGTAATTTGGCGCAGCATTTTGTACCAGTGAATGATTTGTCAGGCCATGTTTCAGTCTTTCTGCATTCAGTTCTGAGAAAATGATGAGACGGAAGACCCCCATTCTGGGTTTAGCTACCTTGAGACTTGGTTAGAATGACCTAGTCCTCCTTAGATCCCGTTTAACAGAGACGCCGTACGATATCTTTGACAAAGATATGGAATTTTGCTCAGGATTCAACTGCTTTTACGAATCTGTTAGATCTTTGATTTCTGATATACGTACAATATTCACATGCGGTTTCAGGTCTCAAAGATTTATTCTCTTGAGCCTATAAATATTCCAAGGCCTTCTCAGAGGTTCGAGGAGGAATAAGCGCCTTTGGAAGTCTTACAAGTCAATAAAGTCATCGTCAAGTACACATAATCCTCGCCTTCAACGTTTCAAAATCTACTGGAGTGATTATAATATTTGATTCAAAGAATTAAATTCCTTTACAAGAATTTTCGAAATGCAGAAAATCTTTAAGCTTGTCTCCGCCTTCTTGCATTCCTCTAATTTTGGTGGTTGATGGCTTGGTTGTTCAGGGTGAACTTGACGCTCCTGAAGAATCTGCCTCATATTTTACTATTGTTGGAAAATCAAATACTTCTTTAGTAAGCTCCTCTCCTTATAGACCCTATTCCAAATCATATCTTGGTCTGACTTCCTTGCGATTGCCTGAGTGTCAGCTTTTGAGGTTGAGGTAAGTAGACTTGTTATTGGATTGAAATGTTCAGCGTCCTTTGGTCCTGATTGTATAACCACTCAGGTAGAGACATCAATTCTTCCTTTAATTATTTCTCCTTTGAGACGACTAGTATTATACAAATATATATATATATATATATATATATATATATATATATATATATATATATATATATATATATATATATATATATATATATATATATATATATATATATATATATATATATATATATATATATATATATATATATATATATATATATATATATATATATATATATATATATATATATATATATATATATATATATATATATATATATATATATATATATATATATATATATATATATATATTATGAATATGATTGTTGAAAAAGGGGAAGTACCTAACGATTTTAGGAAAACCTTAATTAAGCCACTTTATAAGAAAAGTGATAAGAATGAATGTGTCAATTATCGAGGCATTAGCCTGCTTTCTGTAGGTACAAAATTACTAAATAAGATGACACTTTTTAGACTATGAGATGCTGCAGACAAAGTTATGAGAGAAGAACAGTGCAGTTTTAGGAAAGGTTGAGGATGCGTCGACCAAATTTGCATTCCTAGGTTAATAATCGACAAGTGCCTTAGTTATCGAACACATTTGGTCCTCAGTTTTATATATTATGAGCAAACGTTCGATTCTGTTGATAGAAGAGCTTTAGTAAAGGTTTTATCCTTGTATGGTATACCAGATAAATACATTAACGTGATTAGTGTATGTACGAGAATAACACTGCTGCGGTTAAGGTAGGAAATGAGGTTAGCAGCTGGCTTTGTATTAAATCAGGAGTTAAACAGGGTGGTGTTCTATCCCTTTTATATGGATTATTTTTTATGGACTTTGTCTTAAGGAGCACAGGAAAGGCAATGGAAGACCACTGAATCCAAAAGGGGGGATAAGTCTCCTGGACTTAGATTATGCTGATGATTTAAGCATTCTAGAGCAAAGTTTGAGCAAAACGAATGAACTTTTAGAGGTTTTGTGAGTTCAGGGTACTAGAATAGGTTTGAAAATTAATGTTAAGAAAACTAAGTCACTAAGGCTCGGAATAAGTGAAGATGAAAAGGTGACGTTGGGTACTGAAAAGATTGATGAGGTGGGCAGCTTCACTTATCTTGGTAGTATTATTAGTAAAGATGGTGAGAGCAGTGAAGATGTTAAAAGTAGAATAGCCAAGCCTCAAGGTGTTTTTTAACAGTTAAAAAAAGTTTGGAAGAATAGGAAGATAAGTCTGTAAATCAAAATTAGAATATTAAAAGTTACGGTGGCGACAGTAGTCAAATATGGCTCCAACGCAGGGGTGCTTTAAAAAGTATGTGACGAATTTCTAGATGTATTCCAAAAACATTGCTTAAAGATTATTCTGGATATCCGGCTGACTGACCGTATTTCAAACAATAGGCTGTACGAAAAATGTCGTTCAATACCGCTCACCAGGGCTATAATGAAAGAAAGGTTGAGGTGGCTAGGGCACGTTGTGCGGATGAAGGATGACAGATTGCCGAAGATTGTTCTTTTCGGCCAACCACCTGGGGCTAAACGGAAAGCAGGTTGTCCTCGTCTGCGGTGGGAAGACGTCATAAGAAAAGATTTAAAGGAAATGGGAACTTCCCGGGAGGGAGGCTTTAAATGGATTGGGATTGAGGAGAAGCATGCGTAGCTGTGTTGATCTCAGGCGGCTTGGTGCTGCGGTGAGTTGTTAGTAGTAGATTTATCTAGTCCAGGTTTTTGATTTTCAAAGGTGCGCAAGGCATTGACGACCACCTTTGTTTCTTTGAATTGTTCAGGTGGTGGGACAAAAACTTTTTTTTTGCCTTGGCTAGTCTTTTGTCATTATTAAAGCCGTATCGCTGAACCTTTTGTTTCTTTTAATTGAATAGGTGGTGGGACAAAAACTTCTTTTTCTTTCAACGATGTATCCAGTCCATATTTTAAACTTTCAAAAGTATGGTAGGTATTGATGACCCTATCTATGTCAAAATCCAAAACCCAATCATCATCGCTATCATTTTCAATTTGTTTAATTCGTTACACCTCGGCTTATCTTTCTTCATTATGAAATACGTATCGCCGAACCTTTTTTTTTTTTTTAACAAAGGTATGGTAGGCATTCATGACTTTATCCTAGTCGAAATCCTAAACCCAGCCGCCGTTACTATCACTTTAAATTTTGATACGTTTTAATTCTCGCTATCCAGGTGGATTTTTATTGATTTGCTGTTCTTCATCTTCATTTTTGACTCCCTCACTTGTTTGTTGTCGTACGTCTTCTAACCATGTGCGTCTTTGCTCTTCATTTTTATTTTTTAACACGCTCTAATTGTCGTTTTCGGATATCTTCTAACCGCCCGTATTTTTTGATGCGTTTTTTGATTTTGACTACTTCAGACAATTTAGCAATGGCCTTTGCTTTAGCTGTCCGTATTGGTGTTGTTGCAATTGATGGTCCAGGTTGTCAAATTTCACATCTTATGACGTTTGATAGTTCAGGTGTTGGTTCCGATAGTAGTTGCAACTGCAAATTTTCGTTTTTTGAGCCTTTCAACAGACATTACATTATATAAATAACTGTTGCGTTGGAAACTCAACAATCTTATTTATGATATGCATAACATCACATAAGGAAATACTTATATGATGTCATAGGAAATACTTATATGATGTAATAACATAGTACATGAAGTCATTTGGAAAAACCAAAATTAAGGCTCTTAACGATTGTTCTCAGATTTCTGACCTATTTAGATTGTTTATTTTTTTATGCGAGAATATCCCAAAATACCAATTTTCCCGAAAAAATATGAAGCCGTTTTCGAGAACATACATACCTACACAATCATTACTCACAGATAAAGATAGTAGATATAATATAAGGATACTTTTGAGAAAAGAGGAGGGGATAAAAACCGGGGGAGGATTCTTCGTCTTGTCTTTGAATGGGGTAAAATATCGCTATTACCGCCTTCATATGGGTATGTAAAACATAAGTTGAAATCCAAGATTTGTTTCATATAAGGTTATTATAAAATCGGTACCAATATGGATGGGGTGCTGCGAGTAGATTCTGCAATTGAGCTCCTCTATATTGATCTAGCGGCTACAAATTTGCAGATTAAGCCCATCAAAAACTACCACATCCTTGTCACTGGGTAAGAGAGATTCTTCGTCTTGCGACAGTCCAAAACGACATCACCACTTATTCAAACCTTTATTACCCTTATTCAAACCAACACATCTGCCCCTCGCTCAAAGGGTTGGCCAAGGGAGTCTAGTAGAAACCCGGATGAACAACTGAAATCTTTTACTCTTTAGTAAAAGATCAGTCATGATTTTGGATGTCCTGGATTCACCGAGCAGTTACAAATTTGTAGATTACCACATAAAAGACTACCATTCCTTGTCACTAGGGGAATAGATGGATCTCTTTGTGTTCTGAAAGCTGATTTCCGCTTCCCTTATCCATAACAATACACCCGACCCATAATCAGAGGGAAAATCAAGGCAGTCAAATAGAACCGTGGAAAAACAGCTGAGTTAGGCAGAGCAAAAGATGAGCCAAAATCATTCGCTGACTGTGTGATTTGATGGAATGTTCACTGGCCCACGAACGTAAGGGCAAAGAACGTACGGAGACGCAAGATGACTACGACTAGATACAAACGAGGTAAAGCTATAGTATTTTTCAGAAGGAAAGGAGTAGTTTTGAAGAATTTCCTGCAAAATCGACATCAGAAAATTTGGTTTTGATGCTATAAGCTGGTCATATTGTCCAATTACCTTGGGCATCCCTTTTCTGTGTCTTATTTCGATTTCTTCCGTCGGGTTGATTGTTTAGTATTTAATTTAAAAAACCCAAATAGAACCTAATACAGCACTGTTTTCGTTCGAGGGGTAGAGGATGGTTCTTTTGTTCCCCTCTACATTGCTATACCACTAGAGATTCTAGTACTATATCATTCTTTTATTTACAAATTGGGAGCAATATATTTTATGTGGTGCCACTAGTTTTTACAGCCTGGACGAGAAACAGCCATGCCACAGCACTGCAGATTCGGTTTTCTTCTGTTTCCGATTCCCCTTTGGCCTACCTCTCAGCTTGAGGAGGATGATGCACTCGGATGATAGGAGTAATTTTTAAAGTTTCTTTTTAGGCTTCAACGTTCAATTTTTTTTTTATTTTTTTTTGTGAACTCTCATTCTAAAGTTCAAATAGATAAAAACTCTTTATTACAATTAAATAGGCCTAGTACTGAGAATTTAACATTTTTTTAATTATTTTATGTTTCTGATTTGGAAGTTTGTAGATGATTTTCTTTTTTATCCTTTATTTATCCTGTTAAATTGGATAAATAAACCCCGGCCAGGTAATCAAACGTCTTTGGGAGCACAGCGACGGCCAGGGGACTTTTGAAAATAATATTTCAAATCCATAAAATGAAATTGCAAAGGACAAACTAGTTTGGCATACGGTTGGCTAAAATTATTTCTTATTTAATATTTGGTTCATCATTAAATAATTTTTTTTAAATAATCTTGATTTTAATTTTATTATGTTATTTTAAGCATTTATTTTCTTTTAATTCTGCCTCTGTGTTAATTTGAAAACGTATCGATATATATTTTGTTTAGGTATATAAATTTATTTGTACACATCTTTTATATGTTATATATATGTATTATGTGCCAATAATTTTTAGTTTTTAGCAAGGTCAAATTTTTCAATTTATAGTCTGATCTGAATTCTAAAATAATATATTTATTTTGACGTTCTTTTGTGCTAGTATTTTGCACGAAGTCAGCTACAAACTAACAAAAATTCGAAGTAAAACATTGGATGGGGCGGAAAGATCTTTTCTGCGGATTTAGTAAAAATCAAGATCTAAGACGTTCGACCTTGAGTCTACTAGGCCCTAGGACCGTGCTTCGGCCTGCAATTGAATATCAACGATAGCTAAAGATTAAGCATGCCCTAAATTCAATCCAATAGCATTAATTTTTTCCTAAATTTTAATTCAACTGTTGGAAGGGGCAAATAAAATTGATCACTAAGAGCTGAGGATCTATTACTTTAAGAGGAAAAACCAATCCTTGAGTGTGTGCAAAATTCAGCTTTTTATTCCCCGAAACTCCTCCAAGGGAATTAGCAGTAAATTGCAATTCCACGCTATTCTTCTGCAACATTTCTAGTACCAACCAATGTGTCTTCATGACTAAGCAAATCATGTAAAAAAAAATTTATTATAGACAAAAAATGAATACATGCTAACAAAATGTCTGAGCCAGAACTCACGCAACTTTTATCCCATAGGGAAAATATAATAACTGCATTTATAATCAATGCGCTACAAAGTGCTCGCCTTTATTCTAGCTTACACCCTAATAAAGATACTATTTCTACATTTCAGAACTGGTAACTATATAGGTAAACAGTGGGAAAATGTAATACAAAAATGACAGACAATATTTGAAATCATTGATTGTGATGGGTAACCGAAGACGGATTAAGATCCTACCTTGCTTTAAAAAAATGTTTTCCCCCTCTCCCCCCAATAAAATACAGATGTTTTTTATAATATTGAAGAATTGAATTAAGTATAATAAGCAACCCCAAATAAAGGCACCTTATACATAATTAAAGACATTAGACAGAGACCTCTTATCTCTAATTTACATTTTCGTATTTCTAAGTGTCTTTATCATAAATACACTATTTTAAATACATAATCTTATTTTAGATATTCTGTATTACAAAGCCATAATAATTCTATAGCTGTGGAATGAATTCATTGCGTTTGAATAAGTATAAGTACAATCAAGCTTGAGGCCACTAGCTTGTGGTTGATACTAGCTTTTTGAACAATACTACTTTGAAATATGTACAAAGTCTATTAAGTGTTTGTAAATCAAAGCTTGTATACTTATTTGCTTCTAAGAATTGAGATTTCTTCACAAAGATATAACTTAATTTTGTCAATCCGTATTTACGTATAAAATTACCAGAACTCTGTTGTGAACAAATCAGGGAACGAATTAAGTGAAAATTTGAAACATTTACAAAATCTTAGCATTTTTAAATTCAGCTCTGATTTAGGAAATTAAGCCAAGAACGATATCTTTAGATTCAGTCAATAATATTAATGATAACCGTTCCCTGATACTTAAAAAGAGAAATCAAAACAAATAAAAACCTAAAACTAATAAGCATTGGATATCCATGTATCACCAGGTCAAAACTCTAAATAATTAAATCTTATTTTTCGAGTTTGTTTTTCAGAATTACCAGTTAATAGAAAATTAAGCCTTTTTTCTTTTCTTTTTCTTTTTTTTTTAACGAAATCCTCTTGGACCATTTTAGAAAGAACAAAAGAAGGAAAAACAAAAGAAAGCAGGAATAGCTTTCGTTTTTCAAAAGCCTATTTTTTCCCTCCGTATAAAAAAATTATTTAGTTGAAATAGCACGAGTGAAAATACATCCTAATT
This sequence comes from Artemia sp. Qi Xiang Cuo, assembly GCF_049724085.1. Classification (NCBI taxonomy): domain Eukaryota; kingdom Metazoa; phylum Arthropoda; class Branchiopoda; order Anostraca; family Artemiidae; genus Artemia; species Artemia sp. Qi Xiang Cuo. The sequence continues at coordinate 51,649,234 of NC_142795.1, forward strand.
TAGGCTTCCAATACTTTTATATTTCAAAATATGGCACATTATTACATAAAGCTTGAAAAAATTCTCATGGAAATAAAGGATTAACCCAATTTTTGACAGCTAAAAATATATTAAAAAGAAGATACCACTAGTAACCTAATGGAAAATACTTGTTTATCCATCAGTGTAAGTACAAGCTAGGTTAGAGTAACGGTTTTTCAAAAAACAGAGTATCCAAATTATACCGTACATTTTGCCTTCTTCCTTCTAACACCAGTTTACGCATCTCAAATAGAATTGCAAAAAAAGCTTGATTAGAAGAAGTAGAAATTAAAAATTTTCCGCATGATTATTTTTATCTAGTTCAAAGACCAGACGATCAAATGGAAGAACTACGGCAGTGCCTGGATTTGCTGAAATTGATCAAATTATGGAAATGTGTTAGCCTTTTATAATGGTAATTATAATAGAACTAGCAAAAATTAGCTGGCCATGTGAGATTCTAAAAATGCACGGCACTAAATACAGAAGCTCCTAGGTTAACGACAAAACCGCATTGTTTGACGGAGCAGTATCAGATGAATAGTCATGGAACTTCATTGATCCACCCGTAAAAAATAAAATCTCTGTCAATCACTCTCAGAATCACAAAATGAGTGCTGCCATCTCAAAGTGGTGATTGAATATTCAGGAGTAAAGAATGTGAATATCACCGGGCAAGAAGTTGCGTCGTCGTTTTAAATAAATTTTTCAGCTCAGACTCTTCTAGTCGGTTTCATCTGGAGGCCTATGTCGCCATCTTCTTCTGGAATTTCAAGAACTGGATCCAGATCACTCAAATCACCTCCTTCTTCTGTAAAAAGAATACAAACGTAAAATGCACACTTCAGTAAAAATTTTAATCATATAATGATTATAGACATAACATATTATCATTCGCTGTTTCATTAATTCTTGCAACCAAAATGCCAATACTTAACCAGGAAAGTATTTCATCGTTACGACATGTTAAAAAAAACGAAAAAGAAAACAAGATAACAAAACAATTTTACTGACTAAACTGAACCAAATAAACATCAGTATAAGGCTTCTTGAAAACTCAATGCGTCACTACTAGGAGGGGGAAGGGGGACTGGATATTTCCCAAAAATATAAACAGAATTCTAGTACCACAACTTAATTAGTCAAAACTTTATTGTAGACAGGCACTTCATACATCCGTCTTCAATCAACTACAATATAGCTCTAAGCTAAACTATCGCAATAACTTTGTTGTGAAAACATGAATGCTCCCAACAGTCATTGAAAAAATGACTAACGAAATAAGCTCAAACAGTAGGACAAGCGAGGTGTCCCCCATTCTCCACCCCCTGATTTCCGTCTTGGATTGTCAATTGTTCTGTAAGGTGTGGCACCCTTCCGCAAAACGCCAAGCATTCGGAACTCGCATCAGTCGACGAGCACCATCTACTGTACACTTTTTGAAAGTAGGATGCCCCTGACGAAAATACATGGCCGAAAATTGATTTCCGACGTCATATATTGAGCCAAAGAGAATGGGGAATTCATAGAATTTGGATTTTCGGCGACTTTACGAAAAGATAGAAATTATCTTTTTATCTACGAAAGATAGAAATTATCTTTTTATCTACGAAAGATAGAAATTAAAAACTGCTAGCGTTGCACACAGCGTAGCGTGTGGTGACTTATTTAAAAACGCCGGAAATTTCAGAGAAAACTGAATAATTTATATAATTAATCTGCAATTTTACAGGATTAAACTTAGAATTTATCTGTAAACTATAATCATCTGTTCTTTTTTTTTTTTTTTTTTTTTTTTTTTTTTTTTACAAGAATTATTGTTAGGTCAAAACCCAGTCTACACAAAGTAGGTCTAGGTCAGCTTAAGGAAATCTTGATAGGTTATGCAGGGTTGTCGACTTTAACTAGGTACGTCTACTGGTGGAAAAATTCTACATTTTTAAGTACCTGAAAGTACCTATGTTTTAAAACACCTAAAAAACAAGTCTGCAATAGTTCAGGGTAGGTCAATAGAAACAAATTATCAAATGCTGGATGGCATTGGTGAGCACACTCTTTTAGCACAGACCTTGACGTAAGACTACCTGGAACTCCCCCAAAGTAAGAACTCAAAGTCTAATAGGCTACATCCTTGTGCCTAAACGTTGGAAGTCGTCTATTACTAACACGGTCACGCAAGCTGGTGGAACTTTAACAGCGACCCTTCCATTTGTATGTCTACTTTCAGACCAAAACTTAAAATAGCCTCAAAACTGTCTAGGAAAGTCCCCGAGTTTCGAGTAGATCTCCTGAGTGACCAACCGTCCCGAACAGCCTACATAGCCCTTCTATTAGACAAAATCATGGAGCTCACTTCAAACTCGCCCCTAGCTCTGTATAAGAATGACGCTGGCAACCTGGTGACTAGCAGCAGGCAAATCCGTGATGTCACTCTCTCCACACTAGGTGTCTAGAAAGCTGACCAGAGGGCCTGGATCAGAGACGAGATCATTCAGCTCTGTGATGAAACACGCAATATTACCAACAAGCAGGACAGAGAAAGCAGAGACCGATGCAAGGAGCTCAATGGGGCTGTACAGAAAGCAATATGCCGTGCTCACCGTGTCTTTGTTAAGAATTAATGTGAGCAGTGCGAAACAACTTTCAAGAAAGGTTACTTCATGAAAGGCAAACTTCATGTGCAGAAGAGTTAGAGAACTGGCTAAAAAGAACGACCTCAGGACTTGCTCCCTCCATGACGGACATGGCGACCCAATACAACCCACAGATGTAATCCGCTCTAGATTGAACTGCACATCGAGAATAAACTAAATTTGATTAGACCGAAAAAGGTGCTGGCCCTAATGGAATACCGCCAAAACTTCTGAAAGTCAGTTGCGGTCCCCTCGTTTATCTTTATCACAAAATCACCACAGCTGCCTGGGAAGTGGGCCACTTTACTACACCATATTGTGAAGCCACGATAGTTCCATTCCATAGGAAAGACTGAAAAGCAGCGTGTGTCAACTACCGATCAATCAGTCTGACCAGCCAAGCCGCTAAAATATTGACAAGAGTCATGCTAGGGCGCATCCGAGCAATAATCTCAGCAGTCATCCAAGAATACCAAGTGGGTTTAAGACCGAATAGGTCGAAGGTCGATCAGATTTTCACAGTCAGTCAGATCATGAAAAAATATCATGAACGAATCCGCAGTATCTACCACCTCTTCACAGAATTCAAACAGCCGTTTGACCTCGTCTGGAGAGAAGGCCTATTACACATTCTTCTTCACTTTGGAATTCCACCCAACTTGATCTCCCTGATAAGAGACATGTACACGAAGTTCAGAAGCCTTGCTATGAACGGAGAAGACCCAACTGAAAGCTTTGAAACATCGAAAGGTTTTCTACAAGGTTGCTTGCTATCCCCAGAGCTTTTCAGTCTCTTTTTAAGTGCAGTCCTTTCGCTCACGGGCAGCCCGTCTGGTCCCCTCGTAGGAGTAACATTGGACAAACTTTCTTATGCCAAGAATATAGTCCTAATTCCTGAGTCCCTCCGTGATTTCCAGTCCCAGAGAGATATTGTCCACACGACCACCAACCTCTTTGGGATAACTCTCAACACCTCGAAAACGAACGCCCTGTGCTGCTCACATGAGCCTGATTTCCAAGTAAACTCCAGGCTTCAGCTTGAAGGTGATACTATAGAATGAATCGAAGAATTTACGTACATTGGTAGCTTACTCACCTCCGACAATAAACACTCCAGAGAAATGAACAGACACCTGAAACTTGCGAAGTCCAACTTTAAAAGTCCAATGCCCATCAAGAGGAACAACATTTATCAACTACACAAAGTGAGGCTATTCAACTCGATTGTCACCTCTATCGTCATTTATGCCTGTGAATCTTGGACTCTAGAAACAGATGATCAGTACCATCTCGTTGCCTTTCAAATAAAATCACTACGACGTATGGCTGGTATAACTTACCATGATAGAATCTCCAACACCAAGCTTCTCCATAATCTCAAGGTCAAAATTACCATCCTTGAAAGAATTAGACTGCAGCAACTTAGGTTACAAAAAACGCATGAAAAACATTCGGGTCCCGAAGATAGCCTTTGAAGCTCGTGTACATGGTTCTCGACCTAGAGGGTGCCCTCCCTCAAGATATGAAAAGACAATATCTCGTTGCTCAGCTTGGCACACCTTCTCCACCTGACAGAGGATAGAAGTTCTTATAGGAGTTGCATAAATAGACTGGTGAAAGTAGAGGCGGTCCCAATATCTCGACGTCAAGTCAAATAAATAAATTCCAATAAAGAGATCACTTCTCCTGCCCATAAAGTATTTGAATAGCCAGAGATATATAGCAATCAATTGCCAGTAATGAAACAAAATCCTTCTAATTACTACGACATGTAGTCAGTAATATAGTTACTCAGTACCGAATTAACTGCAATTCGGAATATGATTACCACTTTAATGCAATCTGATAATCAACAATTACTGTATATCACCAAGTTTAATGTAGTGTGTTAAAACTCAGAAAATATTAGAGAACATTCACATTACCCTAGTATCTGTGTGATGGAGATCATTTATGACTGCCCAAAAGCTTTCGTGTTGCTAAACACTTCGCTCATCTTGCATATTACTACCGTGTCTGACAAAAACCAGATATTTTATTTTGAATATACGAAAAATTCAGCTTAGTCTTTCAGACAATTATTTACTTAAAAAGAAATAAAAGAAGACAAAAGAAATAAATAAACTGAAATCAAAATGATTTTAAACTGGATTTTAATTTATTCAAAGTAAAGAAATTCGAAATAAGATTTTTGGCGAATACAATACTATGCAAGATGGTCAAAGAATCGAGATCAGCTCAAAATTGTTTTTGAAGCTCTGAAGACGCCGCTTTCTACAGAAGCAAAATAAGACAGTCGTGAAGAGCAACTGTGTTGCATGTGCCCTGTTGCCATTGGCCTTGGCAGGTTTCAAATACAGAAAAATTACTTTCTTGGTTAAGTAACAGCGACTTTGTTTAGCTTCGAATGAAAGCTGAGAGAATTGACAAATACTGACACTACCAACACATTGATAATTGCTCATCTCCCGGGCCAGAATTACCAAATATTCAAGTAAGCCATTGGTTGAGGCCCACTTAAGTTAATCTGTTGAACTGTATAGTTTCAAACTCATTTAACACGAATAATCGTATCAAACATGTACCATCCATAGTCAAGCTACGTATAATACGAATAAAAAATTGAAGAAAACGGACTTTTCATCTGTAAGTTTGTAGTTAGAAAGACATAATAACTTATAATTTAAAAAAAAAAAAACTGCAGTGAAAGCCAACAGGAAAACCTAAAATTATTACCTTTTGTTTTTTCTTCTTGTTTTTATAAGTCTAATTTAATACAATAATTTTATTATGTCACTTGCCTAAAGGGTTTTAATTTTTTAATCGAAAACTTAACAAATGATATAATCTGCAAATGAGCAAATTGTTATTGCATACTAGGTGCAGTAATTCTCTCAATTTTTTGCTTATTTGAAAAGATAATTCTTTGCGTAGTCGGGGAAAATTTATTTTCGTTTTAATTTCAGAGTTCTTTTCGATATTTTTTAGTTTTGACTGGCGGAAGTTTGCTTGTTGGAGTTGGCTAACTTTCAAAAGTCAGGTTTTCGTTTTTACCCCAGCGAAGCAGCAGCTCATAAATTAGCGGTAGCAACCACTCACAATTTGTCATTTACTCTCTGCTTCATTCAAGAAGGATTGTTCCCTGGTTTTGAAAGCTTTTTATGTTTTTTTATGCAAAAACAGGAGAAAAATCTATGCCTTGTTACTGGTTTTTAGATCTTTCACGAAATCGCTACAAATACCAACTGTATAAAACAAAGCCGGGGCGCAAGGGCATTCATTAGACTATTTATAAGGGAACTAAGACGGCTTGACCGATGAGGACAGATATCATCACATTCCTCCTACACCAGCAAACAACAATAATTCCATTTTCTTTTTGGCTTTCCCCCTTGTAGGAGAAAATTACCTACATAGCAACAACAATGTAGCCTCTTAGATTCCGTTGCTAAGCTTACCCAAGGTACACTTTAACTGAAAAATCCAAGGGATCCGTTGATCCTTTCATAGCATTTCATATCGATTTTTTTTAATCCCTGAAAACAGCGATTTCGTCAAGGAATAAAAAAAACTAAAGATGCTTCAATACAATATGACGAAAAAACCTCTAAGTTTTCTTTAAATATACCTCTGAAACGACGACAAAATGACGAAAAACCTCTAGGTTTTCCTTTAAAAAAACCTCTAATCCTATAAATAAAATAAAATGCTTCAATAGAATATGGCGGAAAACCCTCTAATTTTTTTTAACCTCTAAATATTTGAAGTGTTTTGGACGAATATGTACACCATCAAAAGTACCAGACGTGTGCAAGTAAAAGGAAATGTAACATCCAGCAGTGTAACAAAGGTGAACTTGTGGATTTAGCACCTAATACAGCATTTAATGAAAATGAGCATTTCGTATAATTTGTTTAAGTAATTTATTCATGCATGTATAATTTCAACAATAAACTACCATTATAATAATTTAAATAGCCGTTGAGGTTACTACTAGAGGTTTGTAAGCGGACCACATTCCTGGTAGGTATACAAACCTAGTTCATTATAATACCTAAACATAGAGGGGAGAAGCGTGAGGGAAAAGACTAGTCCAAAGACCCACGCCCCCACAAGAATAACAGACTCGCCACCTCTGAGCCATCTTCCACAAGAAATAATTTGACACCATCTGCAGGCAGGACAATTGTGGATCTATGCTCTGCATCGAAGCATACGGATATTTCAACCATTTTGAGGACCACTGACGATTCTTGGCCCAGGACCCATACAGGAATAAATTCAGCCTTGCCCACCACCTCTTTAATGCTGATGTAAAAGCTTTGCGTCCACTTCTCAAAATATATATATAGATTGGAACCTTGACATTTCAGTGTATCATTATATACTAACGCCAATAAGTCACCCTGACTTTAAACTTCACTGGCTTCCTAGCGAGTACAATTATAGGGTACAATGTGTTACGGCATCGCCAACTTAAGTTTCACAAGATTGGGCGAATATTATTTTTTTCTTCAACCGAAAGTGAATAAAATAAATGCCCAGAGAATGAACATTGATGAGAGTGCAGTTCTTGAATGATCTGTGAATGTTAGTTGAAATGCTGAAGAAAAACCTTGTGATCGGAAGTGTCTATTGGTTCAATACTGTCATTCTCTCTTCAGGCTCAGTAGAGCATGTAGTTTTTCATGGATGCTTTATACAAAAAGCAGCCAAAATGGAGACCATAAATTCCAGTAGTTACTAATGCTTTTAAAGTTAACAGACATCTGTAATACTCATGCTAGCACACAGAAGGGGGGGGGGAGGGGCAAGGGAATTTCCCTCTATTACTATTTAATCCAAAGGATCCCCTCTCACCCCAGAAAAGATGAAAAATATTGGTCTAAAAACATACAATTTTTTTTTTACCTCCTCCACAATTTTTTTTTCGGAGGGGGGGAGGGGGAGACTTTGGATAAAAGGCTGTTTCTTGTTGGTCAAGATGGCTAGGTCCTGCCTTACAGGTGAAGGATGAAAGATTACCAAAGATTGAGCTTTTTGACCATCAATCATGGAGGGGGGGGGAATACAAAAGCAGTCGTCCCAGAATAGGGTGGGTAGAGATCATAAGAAAGGATTTAAAGGAAACTAGAACCACATGTAAGATGGTAAAGAATGAAGATTTGAATAGATTGGGCTGGAGGAGGAACATCCACAGTTGTGCTGATTTCAGGGAGCTCGATGCTCAAGTTGTAGTAGTTGATAGTAAAATATTTAGTTTTTATGTAAAATATTGATAACATTTTTAGTCAAATTAAAAATTGATAGTTTTGGCTGCAAATACACCAATTTGCCAACTATCAAGCTCAAAACCCCCCCCCAAAAAAAAATCCAGAAAACATTTAAAGCTAAGAAAAAAAACCGATGATTTTTGGATGATTAATTTTACCTATGACCTTTATTTTATCTTTTACTTATTCATTATCTAAATCCAGGCTAAACATAGAGGAATGCTCCAAGTGCCTAGCATCGAAATCATTCACATTCCCATTCTTCGAGAGGGAGAAAGAGAGAGAAAGATAGAGCGAGAGAAAGAGAGGGAGATAGACAGAGAGAGGACGAGGAAGAGGAAAAGATAAGGAGTGAGACAGAGGAAGAGGAATATGGAGGAAGTGCGAGCGAAAAATAGGGAGGGATAGAGTATCTAATGGAGGGAGGGAGCGAGCAGAGGAGGAAGTAATAGAATCATTTAAGAATAGGGGATAGGGAGATAGTGAGCCAGAGTTAGAGGAGAAGCGACTGAACAGTGGAAAAAAGAACAGAGGGAGGGAGGAATTGAGAAGGGGGACAGGGAGGGGACTAGTGAAAACGAGAGGAAGAGGGAGGGGTGGAGTAAAGCATTGAGAAGGAATGAATGAAAGAGAGAGGTGGGGAAGGAGGGAAGAGCAAGAGGAAGGTGAAGGGGGACAAGGAAAAGAGAAACGTGAGATGCAACTTACAATACAATTATCACAGTTGTTAGTAAGTTTTTGCGATGGCGATGGACTAAGACACATAGGATTTTGAGGTGTTGGTCACTGACTGGGGAAAATAAATGTAAGATACAGAACAGTTTTTTTGTTATTTTTCGTTTGCATGTTGAATAACATTAAAAACGAAACAGTAATTAGTTTTCTAAGATTCTAAGTTCCCAACTACGTTATAGCTTTCTCGTATAAAACTAGTATTTAGACACAACTCTATTCTAATTTTTAATCTAGCCCCCACCCTACGCCAGTAAACTGGTGCAAACAATATTTTTTGTGAGTTTTGTCCGCTTGGACATTCAGTAATAGCAAGTGACTCAAGCTTAACAGCTCCGTAAATGGAAACACCGTAAATGCTAGACTTCCAGAGAAGACAACCATACAATTCTAACCCTATGTTCTCAAAGAACAAATTTACTACAGCTTGACACTGCTTAGAGCTTTTGCAAGAAGCAACTTGTGCTCAGAATAAGCCATGCAAAGCAACTTACTTAATCAGAAGAAGAATCGTCATCACACGGTATAACTAAAAAAGTATAAATAAAAGTATAAAGTAAAGGAAAAATAATGATTAGAAAAAGTCAGTCATGGCGGCTCTAAGTTTACCCAATATATCAAAATTCAATTACGAAAGAACAGAAGTTATAATGCGTAGTGAGGATGTGCCAGGGCCTTGTTTAGTCAGAATATTCAAAGGAAGACGTTTTTAAAATGTAAATAGACTCATAGACTCATAGACTCATTTATTTATAAACAACTATCGTAGCCGTGGCCGAAGCCCCGACTAAATGGCGCTGTTTAGTACATTGCATAAAAATGGTCACTGGCGGTTTAAATAACTGACAAAAAAAGCACGAAAGAATTGCTGTGACGGGTTGTTCGACACTTTGGCGGCACTAGTTGATTTTTATGGCGGGTGTTGGCGGTGATAGGTGCAGGTGGGGGAAGCAACGAACGGTGTTTCTCGGACGAAAGAAGGGACTGCCCAAAATTGCACATTAACTGTAAGCGCCTATCACGCAACGTTGGCAGTCGTAAGGTACTAAGGGCAGCCTCATAAGAGTTGTATTTCGGGCCTAGTATCACTTTCACTGCCCGTTTTTGAATGGCTTCCAGATCTTCACTTAGGTGTTCAATATTATGAGCCTGAGGGCCCCACACAGGACACGCATATTCAAGGATTGGGCGCACATACGTGACGTAGACCGTCTTCAGCTGACTTTGTGAGAAACCCAATCGGCGCAAGGTAATTAGCGACTGTAATGCGCAACTACCTTTTTTTACCAGACCGGCGATGTGCGCGCTAAATGAACAGTCGTCACTGAAAGTAACCCCGAGACTCACTGAGTTTGAGGTAGTAGGGTACCAAGGCACCGGGCATGAGAGGTCACGCTTAAGCGGATTAAACCTCATGACTTTTGTTTTATTCATATTAAGCTGGAGGTCATTAATGCTACACGCCTCGAGAAAGGAGTTCCTGATCTCACTGCTGAACTGGGGATACACGTCTGACTTTTCAGCAAGATATTTCAGAAGTAGGGAGAGATCGTCCACGTATTTGAATCTGTCTTCAAACTCGAGGATAATGTAGTTAATTACCGCTAAAAACAAAAGAGCTGCCAGCTTAGTGCCTTGTGGTGCGCCACACGTTAGTTCAGCCCACTCAGAGTTTAAGTCACTAGGGAAGAGAGCATAGACACACTGACAGCGGTTACGCAGGAAGTCAACAACTAAGAGCAAAATATGCTTCCTAGCGCCCATCTTTTTGAGGTTATTTGCTGCTGTATAGTGGCGGATCAAGTCAAAAGCCTTACGATAGTCGACTAAAAGCAGGTCAACGAGGCTACTGCCTTTGTCCAACCACTCGGTAATCAGGTGGTAGAGACGTACTAGATAATGCGTCGTACTACTCCCTTTCAAGCAGCCGTACTGAAACGGATCTAGGGCTGGCTGAACTTGGGCTAGGAGCTCTCTATAAATAAAAGATTCAGTCACTTTAGCCATATTAGGCGTAATAGAAATCGGACGAAGCTGATTGCAGGACTTCGGGTCTTTGACTTTAGGTAAGACGCGGACGTAGGCTTTTTCCAAGCACTCGGGAATTTGTGCTCCTTGAACGACTGATTGATCACTGATGAGAGTGGTTTTGCTAAAAACATAGAATATTCTCTTAAAAGTTTAACTTGCAATTCTCCTGGGTAAGAAGCACAGTTGCTTTTTAACTTTTGAAGTTCTTTATACACCGCGAACTCGGATACTTCAACGATTGTATCTTCAGAGACGTCAGCAATGAGGGCTTCGATTTCGGCTTCGGTGAAGGACGGGTGAGTAGTACAGATTGAAGTGAAAAAGGCGTTCACTTCGGCTGATTTTATCAGCGTTTTGTCGTCTTTCTGTATCTTAATTTCACTGGTGGTACGTTTACCGGTAAGCCGCTTGACTTCAGAGTGCCACCTACGGGGCTCACCTTGAAGGAGAGGCGAGACTTTGTCATGAACGTACCTTTTCTGCGCTGCTCGTAACAGTTTAACAATGCGGTTACGAAGTTTGTTTGCTTGAACAATATCACCACTGCGATGTAACTGGCAGCGAGTTAAGATAAGCTTCTTTAGATCGGGTGTTACCCAAGGTTTGTCAGTATCACTAACAGTTATTTTTCTCTCAGGGAAATGTTCGTGATATTTACATGACAGCAAAGAGTTGAAAGTATCAACTTTCTGGTCGATATCTGTAATAGAGCAAATCTCATCAAAGTCAAACGTCCCAATCCACTGTCCAAAGGAACGAATTGCCTCTTTAGTCATAGGTCGAGTGGTAATTTTTACTTTACGTGGTGCTGGAAGGCCAACTTTGGCCTTCCAAAGAAGTGTGTTATGGTCAGAGTTATGCAACGGACCGAGAGAGAAGGGTACTTCGTAATAATCGGGAATGTTTGTGAAAATAAGGTCTAATATACTACCACTGACGTGCGTTGGGATTAAGACAACTTGCTTGAGATCAAGCATGCTGGAGACCCATGCCTTATTAGTCTGATTGAAATCGCCAGCGATTACAAAAGCAGGCACAGCGTGTTTGCGGCGTAGGTCATTAGTACAGTTTTGGATATACTGGATCAGTTCTTTTCTGTTCTTTGCACTTTCGGGGTAGTAAACTGCAGCTACAACCAAGCACGAATATCGCTTTGATAGGCGCTTTGGTTTGCATTCGACCCAAATTACTTCATGGCATGATTCACTGGGCTGACTTAGTAATTTACAAGGTAAGTCTTCCCGAAAGTACAGTCCGACCCCACCGCCTCGTCGGTTAATCCCTCGGTCGCGTCTCGTATTAAAAAAACACTTGTACCCCTTGATATGCCCGGTTTCATCGTTAATATCCCAACATTCTGTGATAACAGCAATGGGGGAACTCGTCTGTTTGAGAACTACTTCAAGTTCGTCGGTTTTATTGTTTAGTGATCGGGCATTACATACTAGGATATTGGGAAGTCTGCACTTCGACAAGAAAAACTCAGGTGTTAGGGGGGGTGGGGTACTTGACAGTGACAATACTGGGTCAGCGTACCCCGGACGAAGCGAAGGAGGGATTTCACTAGGAGGGATGCAGTTAACTACTGTCAGAATACGTTCCCTTGCTGTACTGAGAGACCTCGCTCTGTTGTTAGAAACGAGAACAGGGATAGCACAATTTTTATTTCTTTGGCCTCCTCTTTTCCCTCTGTGGCTACGCTTGGATCGCTGTTGACTTGGATTGACATCTGGCGGCTTTCTCAACAGTCGAAAGAGCCTTAAGTTAATGAAAATAAATGGCGCCACTGTCAGACGAGATGAATTCAGTTCGTATAAATCAGCTTTTCCGTACTTTAATGCCATCGTTATTGCACTAATGGAAACTATGACAGTCAAATTTTCGATTATTCATACCACCTCAGCAGAAAAGAAACCATGAGAAAATTCACAAATAAAGCTATACTTGTACGACGCTCAGGCTGCTATTTGAGCGCTCTGGAACGCCATCTCCAATTAAACTCCAAATTACAAAATAGATGGCGCCACTGTCAGCGAGATGAATTCAGTTCGTATAAGTCAGCTTTTCAGTTCTTTAATGCCATCATTAGTGCACTACTGGAAACTAGGAAAGTCAAATTTTCGATTACTTACACCATCCCAGCAGAAAAACCACGAGAAAATTCACAAATCAAGCTATAATTGGACGACGCTCAGGCTGCTACTTGAGCGCTCTAAACGATTTTTTTCAACTGAAGGATTTGAAGCTAAATAAAATGTGTTTAATCTTTCGGGGGTTTGGTTTCCAAGTACTTTAATGATTACGATGTACATCTATGCAAAAACTTGTATTAGCGTAAACGCGGAGCAAATACTTAATCAGAAGAATTTAAAAAGAGAACTCATATCCCAAAAGGCTATAATGATTCTGGTATTTGAATGGTGAATTATTTGTTTTAGAAGCCAAATGAAAGTCTTGCTGGAAAAGTAGTTAAATTAAGTTCATTTCCAAAAGTAAGGCCAAAGAATTCATATTTTCTCCATGAGAGAGTATATCAATAAGGGAAATCCAAGAAATATTGTCAAAAACAAATCAATTATAAAGGAGAAAAAAGAGAAATTCCTAGGACTTTCGAGGAAAACTAAAATTTTACCAAAATTTTTAATTCCATGCAATTGCAAGGGGGATTTGGGATTAATTCACATCCTCATTAAAAGTTAATTTTGATTAATAAAAAAAACTATCATCCTAGCTTGTGACGTTCAACTTTGTTGAAGGAATTAACTCAACATTCGAGTCGGGGATGATCCCCACTGCACTATTTCTGAACCTGAAAAAAGCTTTTGATACGATTAACCACCTAAAGCTGTTGATTGAACTAAAAGGAGTTGGTATGAATAATACAAGACTCCAGGGCATCAATTTCCAATGAAGCAAGGCATAGCCCGATGATCTATCATGGGTCCTTTGCGGTTTTTATTTAAGGAATATTGATCGAATAAAACTATATCCATCACCGGCGTATGTTGCCTATCCGCGATACTGCTTGTGGCTTCCCCAGATTTGTTTTGTAAAATAAACACAGCGTTACTTGAGTTCAGATAGTGGGTTGATTTTCTTTTAAATTATGGTGGAACTAAATAATAAGATATTTTCAAGGATAGGTACTGTTATCACAAATCTGATATTAATTTAGATGGAAAGAAAACAAATACTGGTTTCCGAAACCTGAAATTATTATAGACGGGAATCTATCATGGAATGAGCATATTCATATCATATCAGTCTATGTCACTGGATATTCTTCACTGCATTAAACATTTAGTACCAGAATAAATGGTTTATTTTGCTATACTTCACTACATATCTGTTACAGTTGCTCACTGTTGGCAAACAGCTTTGTAATATTGCATAAAAGATTTTAAAACAGCAGTAAAACTTCTTTTTCATGAAGTGGCTCATAAATCGCCAACTTGACTTTTTTTTTTATACAAATAACAAAAGGTAAACAACAAGGAATTATTTTAAGACATTGAAAATTTTCTCCTAAATGAATGTTTCGGTTCTATATCTAAAAGCCGTCATCAGCATATCAGAGATAAATACAAAATATGACTTGCAATAAAATACGTGAACAGTTCAAACTAAAAGGTCTTTTTGCCATAAATTGGTATTAACTATCGGGTTTACAATATAATTTGTTAAATCATGTTTAATTACGTTTGCGTCTATTAAATTAAGTGAATATTCTTTCAAATCTCTGCTTAAAGAAGCATTATTACTTAACTTAAGTTTAAATTCTATTGCCTGTCGAACAACTTATTTAATACCCAAATCATTACTAATGTGGGAGGAGTTTTCAAAAAGGATTGCATGGCTAGGGTTTCCAAAAATATAGCTAAATGAAACTCAGAGAGGAGAGAAAGTAACAAAATGAAAAATAAAATCAAAAAGGGTGAGAAAACGAGGATTTTGTCAGCCAGCGAACCATGAAGATGACAAAATATAAGCAAATATTTCGACAACGACCTCTGCCAAATCGTCCTCAGTGCTAAACAAAAAAAAACAACAAAAAAAAACGAAAATCTTACTTTTCGAAGTTTACTATACGAAGACAGAACAGACACTGAATAAAAAAACCAGGCAGGAATCAATGAAAATGAATTTACCAAGATGATTGGGCAAAGATCTTTCGTCTTGCAATAGTTTTAGCTGGTCTACAATTTCGGTTTTCATTAGATATGCAAATAGGTTCTTTTAAGTTTTTTCGGGTGAAAATATTGATTGAGTCCTTCAAGATTAAACTGTTGTAAATTGGGCTTAATGAAATATCTCCAGTATCTCTATTTATTGCTAAATTTTGGTTCATATACTTTTTTATCTCAATTACCTCTTTAAAAGTTTGTGGTACGCCATTAACAGTTGATATTAAGGATGCCTTGTCAAACAGAACTAGATGGGTCTGATTTACGAAAATATGCGAAGCCAATGCCGAATCAAAGTTGTCATTGTTATTTTTTAATCTCAGGGACTTATCTATTGAAATTTTGTGCTCATGCAAACGTTCACCTAGTTGTTGATGGGTCTTACCTATGCAAAATTTTCTACAAGAACACGGAATTCTGTAGACACCACTACCCAGTACAGGGTCTGTTTTATCCTTTCCTGAATTGAAAAAGTGTTCAACTTTTTGTTCGGTTTTGAAAGAAACAGAGAGATTATGTTTTTTTAAAATTTTTCCAAGCTTATCGCCAAGTTTCGGGATGTATGGTAAAACGATGAAAGTTTTTTTCTCAATTGCCGGTGTCAATGAATCAAGGGGGGCAAGCTCCGTTTTTTGTTCTTTTATCTTTTTTAATCGTTTATCTATTGTATTTTCAATGAGTTTGATTGGGTAACCACTGCAGAAAAGAATATCCTTGACATAATTTTATTTAGAATTTATATGATTACGGTTACAAATTTTTGAAACTCTGTCGACTAAAGAGATTATTACCCCTCTTTTCACAGAAGGAGGGTGATGGGAAGAGAAATGTAGATATCGATCATTATGAGTCGGCTTTCTATATATAGAGAATTCAAGACTAGGATTAGTTTTTATAATCAAAACATCTAAGAAAGGCAGCTTACCTGAATCTTCGAGTTCCATTGTAAACTGGAGATTCGAATCAAAAGAGTTCAAATGTGCCAAAAAATCTCTTAGAGAGTCTTGTCCATGTTCTCAAAAAGAAAGGATATCATCAACAAAACGAAACCAGATAGAGTGTTTTAAGTGGAACTATTCAAAGCAGACAGTTCTATGAAATCCATGTAAAAAATTTGCCAAATAAGTAGACAAGACAGTGCCCATGGATAAGCCCATTATTTGAAGAAAAAAATTGTTTTGGAATTTAAACTACAAGGAGAACTTGTTGCATAGACGGACAAGGGTCATTATTGTATCAATTTCCAAAGTTTTGTAATCCGACCAAGCTGAATTTTCCTCCAGTTTTCTTTGTAAAGCCTGCTCATATTTATGGACATCGCATGAAGTGTACATAGAAACTGCATCAAAACTAGATAAGACGGTATGTTCTGTTGTACTTTGATTTTTTAACTTCTCAACAAGATCTATGGAGTTTTTAATATAGGATTTGTGTGGGCATAAAAGAGGCTTAAAAATGGTAGTTAAGAAGCTTCCTATGCTCGTAGCTAGAAAACTATAACATGCTGCAATTGGATGTAAAATAATATCATTCATTTGGATTTTAGGCAGACCATAAAACCTAGAGGCTGTACAACCTTTTGGATAAAATTTTTTGTACATTTGAGGGGTAATTAGTGTAGTATCTTTTAAAATTCCTAGTTCATTTCTCAATTTCTGTGTGTATTTTTCCATGGGATCAAATTTTATTTCTTTGTAAATATTTTTATCCATTAAAAGGGTGTTAACTTTTAATTCATAATCTGCAGAATTCATAATTACAACTGTGTTTCCCTTGTCCGCTTTCGTAATCACTGTGTTTTTCACGAATTCTTCCACCTTCTTTACGTTTCAACCTACATTTAGGCACACATTCTGAAGGCCCATTTATTCAGAGAATGGGTTTCAAAACTTTAACACATATTTTAAAAGACCATAGATCCAAAAGATACGTCCTTAGTAATAAAATACTTAATTTAAAATCCTCATTATATCAGATTTTGTCCCCTCAAGATTTTCACCAAATTTTACAAATCTCACATAGGTCTTCCAGACACATATTCCATTTAGCACAAACTCGTTTATCGGAAAAATTCTCAAAACTGGAATTTCAACAGTTTTAACAAACACGGATTTTCCTTCGTAGATTTTGTCCTGGTCCTCCTTTGGAAAATTTATCCTCTAAGGTATTTACATCCAAGGAACTAAGTATTCTTTCAAAAGGACCAAAATTTGCAATGGCTCAAACACACGTAAATACTTCAGAAATTATTACGGGCATGGAGTCTACTATTTTTAGCTCTCATGGTGAAGTAGAAAATCCAGACCTACTCAGAGGTGAAATTGTAAAGAGTATTCTTGATTATAGTCCATCTTTGTCAATTTCAACTCAATCAAAAGAAGAAATTAAAATCCTTCGAAATTTAAAAAAAAGACAAAAACACAGTGATTACGAAAGCGGACAAGGGAAACGCTGTTGTAATTATGTACTCTGCAGATTATGAATTAAAAGTTAACACCCTTTTAATGGATTAAATTTTTTACAAAGAAATATAATTTGATCCCACGGACAAATACACACAGAAGTTGAGAAATGAACTAGGAATTTTAAAAGATACTAGACTAATTACCCCTCAAATGTACAGAAAATATTATCCCAAAGGTTGCTCAGCCTCAAATATTTATAGTTTGACTAAAATCCATAAGAATGATATTCTTTGGCATCAAATTGCAGCATGTTATAGTTCTTCGGCTACAGGTATAGGAAGCTTCTTAACCACAATTTTTAAGCCTCTTTTAAGCACACAGAAATCATATATAAAAAACTCCATAGATCTTGTTGAGAAGTTAAAAAATTAAAGTATAACAGAAAATACCGTCTTATCTAGTTTTGATGCAGTTTCTATGTACACTTCATGCGATGTCCATAAATGTGAGCAGGCTTTACAAAGAAAACTGGAGGAAAATTGAGCTTGGTCGGATTATAAAACTTTGGAAATTGATACAATAATGACCCTTGTCCGTCTATGCAACAAGTTCTCCTCGTATTTTAAATTCCAAAACAAATTTTTTATTCAAATAATGGGCTTATCCATGGGCACTGTCTAATCTCCTTATTTGGCAAATTTTTACATGGATTTCATAAAACAGTCTGCTTTGAATACTTTCAACTTAAAACACTCTATCTAGTTTCGTTTTGTTGATGATATACTTTCTGTTTGGGAACATGGACAAGACTCTCTAAGAGATTTGTTGGCACATTTGAACTCTTTTGATTCGAATCTCAAGTTTACAATGGAACTCGAAGATTCAGGTAAGCTGCCTTTCTTAGATGTTTTGATTATAAAAACTAATCCTAGTCTTGAATTTTCTATATATAGAAAGCCGACTCATAATGATCGATATCTACATTCCTCTTCCCATCACCCTCCTTCTGTGAAAAGAGGGGTAATAATCTCTTTAGTCGACAGAGTTTTAAAAATTTGTTCCCGTAATCATATAAATTCTGAATTAAATTATGTCAAGGATATTCTTTTCTGCAATGGTTACCCAATCAAACTAATTGAAAATATAATAGATAGACGATTAAAAAAGATAAAAGAACAAAATAGGGAGCTTGCCCCCCTTGATTCATTTACACCGGCAATTGAGAAAAAAACTTTCATCGTTTTACCATACATCCCGAAACTTGGCAATAAGCTTGGAAAAATTTAAAAAAAACATATTCTTTCTGTTTCTTTTAAGGTCGAACAAAAAGTTGAACACTTTTTCAACTCAGGAAAGGATAAAACAGACCCTGTGCTGGGTAATTGTGTATACAGAATCTCGTGTTCTTGTGGAAAATTTTGCATAGGTAGAACCCATCAACAACTAGGTGAACGTTTGCATGAGTACAAAATTTCAATAGATAAGTCCCTGAGTTTGAACAATAACAATGACAACTTTGATTCGGCATTGGCTTCGCATATATTCGTAAATCCGACCCATCTAGTTCTGTTTGACGAGGCAACCTTAATATCAACTGTTAATGGCGTACCACAAACTTTTAAAGAGGTAATTGAGATAAAAATATATGAACCAAAATTTAGCAATAAATAGAGATACTGGAGATATTTCATTAAGCCCAATTTACGACAGTTTAATCTTGAAGGACTCAATCAATATTTTCACCCGAAAAAACTTAAAAGAACCTATTTGCATATCTAATGAAAACTGAAATTGTAGACCAGCTAAAATTATTGCAAGACGAAAGATCCTTGCCCAATCATCTTGGTAAATTCATTTTCATTGATTCCTGCCTGGTTTTTTGTTCAGTGTCTGTTCTGTCTTCGTATAGTAAACTTCGAAAAGTAAGATTTTCGTTTTTTTTTTTTTTTGTTTAGCACTGAGGACGACTTGGCAGAGGTCCTTGTCGAAATGTTTTCTTATATTTTGTCATCTTCATGGTTCGCTGGCTGACAAAATCCTCGTTTTCTCACCCTTTTTGATTTTATTTTTCATTTTGTTACTTTCTCTCCTCTCTGAGTTTCATTTGTCATGTATAGCCAGTGTGGTCTAAGAATGTATTTGCGAAAAATATAGCTGCCTAGAGCAGACTTAAAACACACCCCTCTTTGACGAGTAATTAGGGTTATATTTACCAGGACTGCTTTAGTTTTCTTTTTTTAGTTTTAATAGTCGTGTATTTTATTTTAAGCCTTATTTTGCATTTATCTATGATTTGCTGATGACTACACTTAGATATAAAACCGAAAGATTCATTTAGGTAAAAAGTTTCACTGTACTGAAATTTTGTTATTTGTAGGAAAGGCAGTGTGGCCTTCGTCGTTATTTTCACTTTTTTCAATTAGAACTTTTTTTCCTTTTCAGTTACTTGACTCTTCGTTACATTAATGAATCAATATAAAAATTATCTTTCATCAGGTATTTAACAAGTCCCCCAGAACTTTCCCTCAGAAAACAAAAGTATGTTATAGATTTGTTTTTAATAGATATCTCTTTTTTTGTCCATCGGTCAAAAAGATCTCTATTATACATACGACCATACAACCACTTCGTCACCCAACCCCTAAAGAAAATAGAACTTATGATAAACCATTCTAGTGGCTGAAGTAGCTATTTAAAAGGAATTAACAAGAGAAATGATCTTATGGGAGTCACATACAGCTGGGTAGCTTAAAATCCAAAATCAGTAGACACAGCGTTGCCTAGCAAGTTTCTAAGTATATTTGGCTTAAAAATTATAACTGGCTTATCAAATTAACGCAAGTAGCCTTTTATTGAACATGAGTATGCTATTAGCCTTATTGCCTAAGCTAATTGATTTATAAGTTCCATGCAATCAGAGAACTGTAATTATACATTAGTTTTTAACCAAAATGTGGGAAGGGAGGGGGGAGGGGAGGGGAAATATTTTATCGAATAGCAGGTCAGTTTTACAAACCTTTTCAATATCGGATAATGAACACAAGGGCTGATTTTATCAGCCCAGATTACGGTTTCGATGTAAATAAGGTCAGTGCTTTCATCTTTTTTTTCTTTTTTTTTTACTAATCTTATTTAATTTTTTGATAGAAACTATTTAATTAAAGAATCGTATTGAATTATTTTATTCATTTTCTTATTGACTCACTAACAACATAGGGGAGGAAGCTATACGCTGAATACTCCTCTTACGTTGACACATCTGTATACAGCTTCGGGTGTCTAAGAACAGTTATTTCTTTTGAAAAGCAAGAAAAATGTGATGCAAAAATTAATTATACCTCTTCGAGAAAAGAAGCGATCTAGAAATCCAAAGAAAAGAATGATAAAAGGAAACCTATCCACAAATTGTGATTTGTAGTTAATATTTCAAGAACTACATCACGATATTCAAGAAGAAAAAATGGTGAAGTTACTTTAGAATTTCAAACAAAATCGAATGAAACAGAAATATGTTCATTCGCTACAATAGCTTTAAGCTAATATGAGCATGTAAATACACAAAAAAGTATCGACAAAGATCTGAAATAGGCCAAGGAAGTGCTACTTCGAGGTCAGCGCAGTTTGGATTTGTCGCAAAGAAACGAAATTAGATATAAAAACAAAAAAGTTGTATTCCATAAATATTTATAAACAAGTCTTTTAAAAACGGAGCAATAATACGTAAATTAGTTTTTCCAAAGTTTTAATGCAATATTTGATTTCACGATCTTATATTATTGTATTAATCTCTAAAACCCTCTAAAATGAAAATGTGGGAAGTGCATCATTAGTGAATATTTAAGTTCAAAATCAAATCAGCTTTGGCTTAGAAAAAGAAAAAAACGAATAGAAAAAATGGCGGATCTATTGGGAATTTATGGGCAAGTAAAAATAACTATTTAGAGGATAAAACCGTTTTTAACAACCAAGAAAATTAAAAAACTTCCAGCCGCTTTTTATTTATTCAAACAAGCCCTTTAATATACTCACTGATTGGTCAGAAAAAAAAAGACAGTATTAAATTGAAACGTATAGATCTATTCTAAACTGTGGCACTTACCATTCATACTAGAAGCTACAGTCAAAGTGAGTGGTACACGAGAATCGACATGTCTGGGTACATCAGCTTCAGCTCTGTGCCTATGAAGGGCAGGACCCCAGTCTGGTGTCGGCTTAATTAGAGAATCAATTCTTTGACGCAAAGAGCCTTTAGCCTTAGAGATCTTCATTATTGCAACGATGGGAATGAGCGAAATTGGAACTGCAGATATCACCCAGCCAATAGCGTTGACGTATCCAGGGAAGACGACATCAGCGTATGATGAAGGTGCAAAGTCGACAGTGCAAAAAATGAATAGACCCTGAAAAAAAAGGATGATAACTATGTGTGCTTAATTGAGATACGTCAAAACTGAGGTACAGTAACATGAGACTCGTGCAAATCTTGTATCAACATTCTCCACTAATACTTACGATTATAACAACAGGAGTTAAATATTTCCACATGAAATACCAGAGTCCATACGTAGGAGGATACCGTTTCAACATCACCTTGATATCATTCAAAAATCTGTCGACGCCATACAGGTAGTGGATGACAAAGATTTCACATAACCCTAAAAGAAACCAATTTCTCTTTAAATCAGAAAGAGTACACTACAAATTACTCTAAAGAACAAAATTATGCCAATTACCATTTCGACTTCAATAAAAGACCCTGAATTCCGACAGAAAAATTGTTCCTACCTTTCTGTTTTTCTCCTTCATTGGATCCGTAAACAAGCTATTTGACATAGAATACCAAGTAAGTAACAAATTTGAGCTTATACAGAGGTATGAATACCTTTCATGCATTTTATATACCGCATTTACTGAATTGCGAAAATGAACTTCTGTGAAATTCTACATTCAGAACTTCAGGTCTTAACGCGTAGATCAATAAATATAAAGATGTGCCAGCATAAAACTTTACTGAACATTAAAAGAAACAACACATAACATTAGTTTGTATGTCCTGAAATAGCGAAAAATGGTTGGTTTTCTTCGCATTCAAAAGAATCAAGACATTACAAACAAAGTTAAACTAATATACTAAACAGTAATGCTAATATTGTACTTGTGGGCTCAACCCGTTATCAGGCCAAAGCGTAAGCACTGTCACATCTGTATATTTATTAATTTATGTTTCAGTTATGATACCATCGAGTTACATGTGCAATACACTCACTTTTAACTGTGTGATGTTACGTCCTTTTTTGAGTATATACCCGAATGACGGCCATGCACGTCACCAAAGTTATATTTTTGGTCCGGGATCAGTGCAAAAAAGGAAACGTGAAAAAAGTTTCTTTGGCTTTTTTTTTTTTTTGCTACAGCAAGTTTTGGAAGCCCAATATTTGTGCGGAACTTACTTTCGACAATGCTTTATGTTTTATAGATGCAAAAAATCGTCACAGTCTTGCCTAGAGGTCGTATCTGACGTTTTCACGCTTCTGAGATAATTGCTAAGACTGTTTGCTAAGCTTCTCTCAAAGACTGAATCCACAGGGTAATGAACCAAGAGAATAAAAATGTCCTGCTGATCCTCTCTGAGAGAAGCTTAGCAAGCACTTTTTAGCCATTATCTCGCAAGTGTGAACATACCAGATCCGACGTTTAAGCACGTAGCGATGTATATATATATATATATATATATATATATATATATATATATATATATATATATATATATATATATATATATATATATATATATATATATATATATATATATATATATATATATATATATATATATATATATATATATATATATATATATATATATATATATATATATATATATATATATATATATGTATATATATATATATATATATATATATATATATATATATATATATATATATATATATATATATATATATATATATATATATATATATATATATATATGTATATATATATATAGAAAAGTGAAGCAATAGAATAGGCACAAAAGTATACAATTCTAATAGGTTAAGAAAATCAAACTAACGATATCCAAGTGTAAATTTCAATATTGTCCAGGTTTGAATCAGATAAAAGATTCGGTCTGCAAACATCGCATAGACACTTTGGTCACATTTAATTTGAATGCCTCAAAGTCATCCCTTGAAGGAGTTGTACGCGAGTAATTTACTTGTCAAAGATCCTTAAAATAAAGAGCGTAAAAATATGATAGGGAATAAAGTTTTTAGTTTGAATATTGTATACGAGCCATTTTTTTTTTTTTTTAATGTTTAGAGTATTTGGAGCTCATCTAATGAAGTTTGTGAAAATGCAATTTACTGGCCCATTAATTCGTCTTTACTTGTATTACATAGCGAAATCTGTGGCACCATTAATCATTCCGAAAAACGGCTCCATTTTGTCAATAGTACGCAATAACTAGGGAGGTCATTAATTGTAGCAAAAAGAAGAAATAAAACCTCCGAATAGACGCTTACCGACTATCAAAGCAGAAAAAGTCGCGGCATGATTATCCAGCAGTTGAAGTACATACATGCCATTCCTGGTGCACATTGTCAAACCAAGAAGAAACATAACACACGAGGCTCCAAGGACCACCCATCTGCAAAAGAATAGAAACAACTCGATAAACGAGGGAGAAATAGCTAATTGCAGTATCAATAAACCACCGAATTAACGTTTAATCACTACAAAAAAGCTACAAAAAAGACAAGGGAAGCAAAGCGAGGGCTATATCAAACCTACATATAACATCAATCTTTGGGAAGAATGCGTAAGAAAACTGTAATTTTTCCAGGTTATTTGAAGCACTTAGTTGTTCATAGGATTTTCAGTTTAAAAGATTTGATTCAAAGACTGGGACATTTCATATTCCAGGGAAGAGGTTTAAACCTCGTCAAAACATTTTGGATGAGTTTACGTCCCTCAAGTGTTGACTATTCTAACAAGGAAAGCAGTGACCCCTTGATAGTAGAGGAAAATTTAAGAAAGTTAGTCTGAATACAAAAAAAAGAAGCTAGAGCCAAGGTTCTCAACTGATTTTTATTTATTCTTAAATTTTATTATTCGTGAAATAATATTACAGTCAAGATACTAATATTATTTAGTAACATTATTTAATGCAATATTGCATATAATAAAAGACTTAGAAGTTTGCCATTAGAAAGTGCCAACATGGTTGCAGCAGTAGCTGCAACAGAATAAGGAACAGGCCACGGCCCATAGTAACCAATAATTGTAAAAGAAAAAACGCTTTTTAAAAATGTTTTTCGCAATCTACCAAGTCTAGTATTTCTGTTGACGCTTGATAAACCAAGACAAGTTCCAGTGAAAGTCCAAGCAGTTAACAACAACATTTAAATTAGAAAAGTCTGGAGAATTATTCAAACTAAACCCTGGAGGAAAGAAAGAGCAGGTTATTTAACATATAACGTACAATATTAAAAAAATAAAGTAATTACCAAAAAGAAAACAACTGTGAGAGGGCCAAAAGCCCGAGACTTGGTACTTCTAATTAATGTATAGAGGGGATTGGTGGAAGTCGTGGCAATTGCTGCTATCACTTGGAATTTTTTTTAAGAAATAAAATTGAACAAAACACAAAACCAAATAAGATCTTAGGGAAAAGAGCAAGTAACTTAATATAATTCTGTTCTCCTGAGCCTAAAAAATCCATGTGAAGAATCTCTAGATATTTGTATGCAAGGATTTAAGAATATTCATCCATCTCACCCACTTATTATATATCTTATGATCTTAGTAGTTGGATCCTTTATAAATCAAATTTCATCTTTTTACTAACAAATATCCATGATTGAACATACAAAGAAAAATAAATGAAAAGGACTGACATATAGCATTTAGGCTTATGGGAGTAGGCAGATGATGGTTCTCAATACTCACTTATGATTTCTTCCACGAAGTTTTTCGGGCCAGGAATCAACAATTGTTGTGACAACAGTTTCCAAAAGGGTAAATTGAGTACCAAGACCCAAGGTGAGAAGCATGACAAAGAACAAGATGGACCAAATAGGAGCAAAAGGTAAACGCGAAACAGCTTCAGGATAAGCAATGAACGCTAGACCAGCACCTAATAAAAGATGATTTTGTATTAGAAGGAAAATTTACTTTCATCTCAACTGTTTCTTTGTCATTATTGAAGTCTATGCACAAATTTCAACGACGCAATTTTTAAGGTTCGGTATTTCATTTACTGAAAGTCCCAGTCAAACATTTTGCACAATATAATCAATATGTCAACAAGGTCTGCCTTTTGTACACTATTCTATCTTGGAAATCTTAACCGTAAAATGACCGTTTTCTTGTAATTGATGTAATTGTTGCTTGGAAATTAATTCTTTTTTAATCTGGAAAACCTTGAATAATTGCAAAGACGGTACCCACAAATTTCTTCTTGAAAATTGTCACTGGGACAACTCCACCATTTAACAATTGTCTAAGCACACTTAACAAATGTCTTAACAAGTGTGAGCAAAGGAGAATGAAGAAATGCAATGAATTGAAGCAAACGCTTGATTTGACTGGCCTAGATTACCAAGGGTTACTTTGCATACAACAAGTTTGCATCAAATGATGGAAACTTGCATAAGTTTGTTGAAACTTCAGTTTTTCCAAAGGTGATAAATAAAATCAGGGGCTAGTATGACAAGTCACATGTCAGACACAGACGCTTTTCATGGGGCATTTTATCGCTAGCCTATTTTGTAGTGATGATTTTTGGGTCAAAAAACATGTAGGCAATATTCATTTTTTTCTTTTCATAATAGCATGCTTACAAGAATTTCAACTTTATTTTTTTATATGTCAAGATACATTGAATCGGTAATAACAAAGTTATGCCTTTAGTTTTGGCGGTTGTCAGTTATTCCTATGCGAAACAATTAATTGTTGCTATTTGCTATTACTTACCGATTCTACTTGTCCTCCAAGGCTAAGAACAACTTAGCCTAAGATGTTAAGTCAGCGGTTAAGTTCTACGTTACAGAAATTCGGAAGTGAAGATGTAATTACGTTTAGAAGAAAAAATTAAAAAAAGAGTAACTTTTCTTACATGATTTGAAAGTCACACTCAAAATAAGTCTCAACATAATATCTGATGGAATTGAGACGCTTGTTACAATAGAGCAAGCTTATTGATTCCTAGATCCGTGCCATCTGAAACTTAAACCGCTCATTTAATCCTGTCTGTAGACCCACGTCCTTGTCAAACTCCTGCAGGCTGCGTCTCAGTGTGTGGCAACATCTGGAAGTTGCCTAGTACAAAATCTGAACCATAGGGTGGACGCTAGGGTTCTACGTTAAAGAAATTCGGAAGTGAAGATTTAATTCCGTTTAGAAGAAAAAATTTAAAAAAAGTAATATTTATTTTTCTTTTTGGCACAATTCTTCGAGCGTGGGCTCACAGTGTCTTCATGAAAAAGAAACTTTGAAAATCAATTTTCCCCGAAAATTATTTTATATAGTTTACGTTTTTTGCGGCCTATGTCATTATATTCAGGCATTAATTATGCAATAGTGTAAAGTTCACCGGAACCATAACCTGTCTGATAAAAATGGTAATAAAATTTAAGTTGTCATGATCTTTCTCGCGGGGATTTTTAATTGTGGCACTCATTGTAAAAATTCCCTGCATAACAAACGCAAAGAAAGCAGCACTAGCCACATCTCATGAACATATAGGCGAATACACTATTTACTAAAAGGAAATTCCTTGTAAATTAAAATAATCGAAAATTAGGCTTCTCTGTATACACTAGCAGCTTCCTAAACCTAAATGAGACTAAAATTGGACAATACGATTAATAGACCACTTACCTTCAGTGGCAACACTTTCAACAGGCTTTCCAAGCTCATGAGCCATAAATCCCATGATACCAAAGATGACAAAACCAGCGAAAAATGCAGTCAGAATGTTACCAGTGGCCACAATCAAAGAGTCTCTAAAGCAATTGTTATGAAACGTGTTATAGCTGGCTAGTGTAATCAGACCTCCCCAACATGGCGACAAGGCAAAGAAAATCTGCATCGCAGCATCACCCCAGACCTATAAGAAATACTATGGTTACTGAAGAAACATCTCCTTTTCGTTCAGTAGCTTCTAAGCGTGCTATTCTCTACCTCTTAGAAGTGATTATATTCCTTGTTGCTCCTCATTCTTTGTGTCTCTTCAGTTACCCTGTACAGCTATTATCTTACAATAAATTTAACCTTCTTTCTAGACAAAAATAGGAATCTTCCTATGTTCTTTTGCCATTAAATAACATAATATTCTTACAGCATGGGTTGGAGCAGAACTTTAAAAAAACAGCAATAATTCAAAATGTTAAACAATTAGTTGTTTAAAAAAGTTTTAATAATTACTTTGCTGAATCTGCAGATCCGCAAGAAACCGCCAGATCAATATTATTCAGGCAGAGCTGGATCAGAGGTAGTTCATCTGTGTATAAAAAGGCAAATGGTTGATGGAATCCGTGATCTACCACATAATAAGCTGAAAACGAAAGTGTAGGGAATTAGCTTCAACATCCAACGAAATTCACTCCGTCGACCGTGGAACCTTGAACCACCAACTAGCGGAAGGGTGAGACATGTTGACTGTCAATGTTTCAAGAACGTTCATAAACTCAACCTCAAAAATTTCAGTGACAATCTTGACAGAATAGAACCATTAATGATAAATCCTGACAAAGGACATTATTTGATGATATATGCTAGAGACCTAGGGCTTTATGTTGGCATACACGCATTTACGGTTGAACTGCGCATAAGCTTCAAGCAAGAAGATTGATTCACTCTAACAAGGGTTTGACACAATGTATCGTGTTTTCCTATTAGCATAGACACACGGGGTTTTATCAAGATCAAAACTCTTCAGCCCTCACACTGGAAAGTGAAAAATTGATGCCAATATTGTTTCAATAATTGCAATATTATTTTCAATATTGTTTCAATGTCTCAATAATTATCCCAAAAATGTACAAGAAAATTAAGTTGAATTTCTAAGACATTGTTTTTTTTTAACAAATCATGATTTGGATGTTCATTTTTATCCCCCCCTTTCCACAATTGTATTACTAGTCACCTACGTAATAAGACCCCAGGAAAGAGTAATACCAATTTATGTTCATGACAGTTTTTCCACTTTTGTCCTTGATTCAGTTTCTTTTTCCCCCATTACATATCTTTCCTGGTATGATCAATAATCATTTATAATAGCGACTGTTTTATGGTAAAATATAACTGCATTTATTTTGTGGTTTCGAAACACTACATCGACATAATTGATTTATGACTCAAACTGGCGTCACACCAAAAAAGAATCAGCCAAACATGGAGCCTATTTTATGCTACTTGGAAGTACTCATTTTATGGGAAACAGACGCAACAATGATGAAGGAATATTCTGAATCTCTATTTATAAATCAATAGCTTCCAATCGAAAAAAAAAAAAAAAATAAGTTTAAAAACCTTCTAGGTCAAGAAGCATGAATGGAAAAAACCAACATAGAGAAAAAGTCTCAATGAAAAAAAAACAACAAACGAGACGGCGGCCATCGGAAAGAAAAGACGAAAAATGTAAAACAACGCGGATATTTCGCCTTTATAAAAACAAGGCGTCTTAAGCAAAATATAAACTAAAGAAGACCAATATAAAAAACCAAACTAAAACTGAAAACAAATAAAACCACCACCAAAAAATATACAATTGGCGCAAACTAATCCACGTAGGGAAAAGCAGCTATAAGAATTACTTCAGTGAGAACACTAAAGCAACTGATGGGAAAATCAAAATACAAGATAGAAAATAGGGTAGAAGTCCAAAGATTACAATACGAGGTTTTGAAAGGCCATGCAGATATCAAGGGCAGGAGAGATACACCCTCTGTTCCAATGATTTTTTGCTACGTTCACTTATCTGCTGTATGAAGGACGGATTTACTAATTTCGAAGAAAACTAGCATTTAAAAATAATTATTCTAAACCTAAAGCATGTACACTTAAATTAACAAAAATTTTAGCGCTTTATTAAGGATTGCAAATTTGTTGTTATATTACGCAAGTTTAGCTACAATACGGCCCTTTTTAGTTCGGCAAACACTTCGTTTGTCCGGCCTTTTAGTCTTGAAACAGTGATTAGACATTAGTAAAGATGGATATCAGCTTCAACCACGGAAATAGGAGGTAAAATTCAAAGCAAATTTGACAGGGTTTTACAAAACTTGATTTTTTTTTTAATACCCAAGAAATTCATTAGAATGATGCTGATCTGCTTTTACTGATTATGAAAAACTGTTTGATGTAAGTAAAGGGTAACACCCGCCATTGAGAAAAATATAATTTCGTCACTGTAAACAAATATAATATTTCTACAGCTTTAACAGAAACTAAAAAAGAAGGCTGTCTCAGCTACCCCAGATTTCACTACCCCTATGTTTTCAAACAAGTGTCCACTTGATTACATTCCAAATATACAAGTTTACGTGTTCTATTCATTAAACACGTAATGAAGGCGACAAACTGATTTTACCAAACTTCTATAAACGTTAAGAAAATACTTATATTAATTACTTTTTTTCTTTTTTTAAAGGTAAAACAACACTTAAAATGAATTTTTCAATTTATTCTGAGCTTTTGATAAAACATAGATCAGACAACGAGGTGTAAACGGACGTCCGAGAAGGAAATCGTAACCACGCTTATGTGTTTGATACAGTTCTACGTAGCCTCTGAAAAACATAGTGGTCTCAGAATTTACACAATTTCTAATAAAGCTATTTATGGTTAAAATTCATGCAAATGTAAATGAAAATTCGTCATAGTAATAGTCTGAGAAGTGGATAAAGAGAGAACGTATAAATGAAGTAGTACGCAAGGAAAAGCGTTTCTAAGGTCTTAAAATATCTTTAAAAAAGGAAAGTAAGAGCCAATATAAATTTATTTTGAAAATTGTAGAAAATAAACTAAGAGTATTCTAAACGCCATGCCGAAGAACTACCCAAAGGTACAGGATAAATCCAGTCTAATCCTTGAGATTATCTGATTCCTACAAAATTCAAACAAATCTTTAAATTTTCTTTTAAAAAGATGGACAACTAAACTTAATCTGGTTCAACCATATTTGCAGTCAGGAATAAGACCTTACCTTTGCTTCCGTTAGCCTCTCCCACTTGGGTATTAGGTAAAACATGATCCCATCTATGTATCCCGGCAGAGTCGCTGCTCTGATCAACAGTATGAACATGACGACGTATGGAAAGATGGCAGTAAAATACACAGCCTAAAAAAAAATTTAATGAAAACTTACTCCAAAAATGACCTTTACAACGACTATTTATTTCAATAAATCATTATCACATTCATAATTGTTTGGGCGCAGGTATTATATTTATGACTAAGGTTTTTCTACTATAGAATATAAAATAAAAACTTATATACAAATTAAAACATAATTTGAAGTTTCTCTAATATCTTTCAATCTAGAATAAAGAACTAAAATTCACATGAAACCAAAATAGATTATGCATTTTGTCTTGTGGGACTAAGTCAAATTGAAACCTTCAACAATATATAATTGCGAGGTTGGTTCAACTTATATTGATTTTTAAATACGTCAATCTTATTTCTTAAGGCCTAAAGAAAATCTAGTTGAGAATCCACAAAAGTACTTAGTCCATTAGAATACAAAGCACGGCCTTCTCAATATTAGCTATTCTTGTTGGATCTTATTTTCTAATAAGAAACCTAGTAAATCTAGACTTAAAGGCTACAACATTAACTTTTTCATCAGTGTAGCTACTTGAATTATATAATTTGAAATTTAATGTATCAAACAGTCCATGATAATGTACTGCGAATAAAGCCCAAATACGAAGGATTTATTAAGATTAAAGGTGCCAATCAAAAGTTATTCACAGGAGTAAATTCGAATAACTTGGGAAACACTCCCAAAAGCGATCTGATTTTGAAGAAAGGGTTGCGCCATCAAATTATGTATGCACAAGAGCCACTTAAAATTTCAAGAACTTAAATACGTATTTTCGTCACATCGATGCATTATTGGCTTGTTGTTTGTTTTTGTATTTACCGGAAGTGATCTCATAGAGCCAGTGGTTGTAGAATTTAGGGATGGGTATGATTTTGAGAGAAAAGGCGAGTTCTGGTACCTTTTTTGACAGCCAAAATGATCAGAGGAAACGTGGCCTCTTCCCATGCCTCTGCCTTTTCATTATTATAGGTTAAAATTTGGAAAAGAAGTTTTTTAATGAAAAAGGTCGGAACACAAAACAATATACTCCCAGAGGTAGCGTGACTCGTTATGCTATCAAATAGTCTGTGGTAACAAATTGCAAATAAGAAGTGACCGGGCTCCGCATTGATCAAAACTCTTAAAAACGGAATTTTCGTGCCACTAGATGTATGAGTAGGATTAGATTTTTATGTTCGTTTTAAATATATAAGTTTTATCAAGTTTAGTTTTATCAATCAAAAGTTATGCGCCTGAGGAAATTTGCCTTATTTTTTTTAAAAAGGGAGAAACAACCCCCAAAAGTCATAGAACTTTAAAGAAAATCACACTGTCAGATTCAGCGTATCAGAGAACCCTACTATTGAGGTTTCAAGCTCCTATCTGCAAAAATGTGGAATTTTGTATTTTTTGCCAGAAGAAAGATCACGGATGCGTGTTTATTTGTTTTTTATTTCCCCAAAGGTGATCGTATCGATCCAGTAGTCCTAGAATATCGTGAAACGGATCATCCAAACGGAAATTAAAAGTTCTAGTGCCCTTCTTAAATGACCCAAAAAATTGGAGGGCAACTTGGCCCTCTCCCTAGCTCATTTTTTTCCCGAAGTCACTCAATCAAAATTTTGAGATGGCCATTTTGTTCAGCATAGTCCACAATCTAATAAATAAGTCTTTGAGGATGACTTAATCCCCCAGAATTCCCGGAGGAAGGGCTGCAAGTTATGAACTTTGCCCATTGTTTATATGTAGTATTGGTTAATGGGAAGTATACAGACGTTTCATGAGGGATTTTCTTCTGGTGGGGGGGGGGGTCGGAAGGAGGTTACGGGGGAGGATCTTTCCATGGAGGATGTTTCCTTGGGAGAAGCGACATTTCTATGAAGGGGGCGCTGGATTTCCCAGCATTATTTAAAAAACAATCAGAAATTAAATAAAAAAAAAACAAGTTTTTTTCAACTGAAAGTAAGTAGCAACATTAAAACTTAAAACGAACAGAAATTATTAGGTATATGAGGGGGTTCGCCCCCTAGTCAATACCACGCACTTTACGCTAAAGTTTATTTTATTACTTTCAAAAGATCTATCTATTCTAATTAAACGGCCTTTGTGATTCAGGGGTTTGTAATTCGAAAAAAATTCGAACTTTAGCGTAAAGAGGGAGGTATTGATTAGGGGGAAAACTCCCTAACATACGTAATAAAAACATACGAATATAGAAGTTCGTTACGTAAGTTAATTCGTAAGTTACATCAGAACAAAATTTCGAGAAAGCCATTTAGCCAAAACAAGTAAAATTAATTTGCAAATTTCTTTTTAATTATTCATGTAAGGTGAGCCAAAATCAAAGCTGCACTAATTCAAAAACGTTCAGACATTAAATAAAAAAAAACAAGTTTTTTTAACGGAAAGTAAGGAGCGACATTGAAACTTAAAACGAACAGAAATTATTCCGCATATGAAAGGGGCTGTCCCCTCCTCAACGCCTAGCTCTTTACGCTAATGTTTGACTCTGTCATACAACTTTATTTTTTAAAACAATAAAAAACTTTAGCGTAAAGAGCGAGACGTTGAGGAGGGGACAGCCCTTTTCATATATGGAATAATTTCTGTTCGTTTTAAGTTACAATGTCGCTCCTTACTTTCAGTTAAAAAAAAACTTGTTTTTTTAATTTAATTCCTCCAAGGACTCAATGTCTATGAAACATTTCTCTATTTACATAGAAAGATTCATAAACAAAGCTTGGAATATTAGGAGGCTTGTAAGGTAAGGATCTTTGAACTCACAGTAAACTTATTTTATTAGGTGCTTTAAAATAAATATGAGGAGTATCTAATCACTGACTATCCAAAATTTGGGGGAATATATTTGGACTAATCATGAAATAGGTGCTCTTGCAACTTTATAAAATGAATGTTAAGAGTAGGACTCGGAATTCAAAAGAAAATATCCACTGCATAGTAAAATAAAAATCATGCTAGAAGTGCATATAGCAATAAAATATTCAGTTACTAGAAAGTATAAAAAATCATTGCAGCAGAAAGCTAATTGAGGACGACCCAGCAGCGCAAACTGTGTCAGTTGCTTGGCAGTAGTTACCCCGATGGTCACCATTCCTCGGGTTTCTAACAGGGACGTTAATGCACAAAAATGTAGGGGGGAGGGGTTAAATGCATTATTGAAAATATTGGGGGAAAGGCAATAAAATCTAGGGGGAATAATTGCCACAATGCCCTCCCCCACAGTTTTTTAAGCAGCCCTTTCATTTTAAATTTTCAATTCTCCCGTCTAAAAGATTAATACAAAAAGATTGCATTTTCTGAGACTTACCTTTCCGAAACTTTTTACTCCTTTGAGTAGAGCAAAAAAGACCATGATCCATCCAAGAAGCAGACACAGGGCTAACTGCCATCGTATTCCACCAATGTCTTCAATTCCGTCGCTTATTCCCAGAACACTGTGGCTAAAATAAAAACAAAAGTGAAAAGAAATGAACAAACCTAGAGCAAATAGTGAGGATTCTTAAACTTCCCTGATTCTGAAGGTAGCTAAATTTTGAAGAACAAACCGAAGCAGCTACAAATACACGGAATTTACTTTTGACTAGGAGAGGTGGTTAAAATCTGTCCAAGAAAAAGCTCCTTGAAAAATTCCTTCTTCTTAGCAAGAGTCTCTTCATGGAATTTACTAATTCTCCTAGGCAATTTACATTTCGGCATTTACACAATTTTCAGTTAAACTTATTTTTTCTAATAAAAATACAGCCATCCCTGTGACTACTTAGCGAGTACAATATTAAAGTGAACCAAGTCCCGAAGAAGGTAGGAAGGAAGGAAGTCCCATTCTCAGTGAATACATGTATTAGAATTTAGGCAATATAATTCTGCTAGGCATTTCCGTATATGCATCTAATGCAGTAATTTTATGTGTTTTGTAGAGTTTTTTTTATCAGATCTTGGCAATGTTTTCAAGGGCCAACATGAGTTTACCAAGAGAGAGAGGAGCAGCGTTAAAAAAAAGTGGTGGGAGAATTCCTTCCTAAGGCTGTAACAGCGGCATAATATAAATAGTAATATTTTAAGCTCAAGTTCGTTATCTATGATTTTCTAGCTGCGATTCCATTCTGAGGTAATTGAAATTTCACCCAGATGAGGAACTCCCACAATTGCAGGCACCCTCAAATTAAAGAAAATCCTTCCAGAGATATATAATCACTACAGATATACTCATTACAGATATACAGATATATACTCACTTTCCGCAGTGAGTATATCTATATATCTATGGCCTTCAACTCTAAAATACAATGTTTAAACTATAAGCTAATATTAGGAAATTTGCGTAGGTCATACAGAATTTGGAATTCAGAAGAAGCATTTCATGCGAACATAGAATCAATTTTCGCATGTTTCCTGCTTAAGCCAGTAAATAAAATATTACAAATAACTACAGTAAAATTTCGGTTTCTAGGCTAGTTTGCAGCAAAAGGTGTTTTCCAGATATGGAGCCCTGGGTCTAATAGCATGTAAAGTGGGAGGAGGGGGAGGAGGAGGAGTTAAGAGTCCGTTATACCCTGAGACTTTTCAAAGAGGGGAATCAAATAGTTTCCAAGACAAAGAAGGTTTCAAAGAAAATTTACAATTGTTATTTCAATCAATTTCTGGGACATATATTTTAGCCGTTCAATCGGCCTCCTGAACCACTATATTCAAACGGCTTATTCCTTTCTTCAGCCAATAAATTCCACTATACTTAAAGTTTTAGTGAAGCATTTTATTAGAGTAAAAAGAAAGTTGAGTCTAGGGTGGATGATATGTGAATCCACCAGTCATTTTCTTCTGTTCATGATGTATTTCATACGTTTTAAGGTAGATAATTCATTCTTTTATTACTTATACTATATTCCTACAATGAGTCAATTCTTTAAAATGTGTCACTATTTGTTCTCCTGGAGGGGGCCACAAATAAATTGACACGGTCTGAGTGCCAGTTTTGTTTGCCACGCCACCGCCCAGATTACTCAAGCAGTTAGATTCTTGAATTTGCCGATTCTACCTTCAAAATTTATTCTCAAATTTGTAGTTAGAGCTTTTGAAAAATCATTCTTGTTGGCAAAAATGGCAACTGAGTAAGCAATTAAATAATTTTCACCTAGTATCAAAATCAAAGAAATGTTCATGAATTTTGATAGACATAAATAAACTATTTCAGAAGTAATTGGGTCTTAACCCAAAAGCTACCCCTTTCTATTTTAAGAGGAAATCATGTTTCAAGTGAGATCCAACAGAGCAAAGCTCGGTATTAAACTGAACCAACTCAAAAAGACACCTGCTGAAATGTGAGCCCTTTATCTTTTACAAAACAATTTAAGCCCGGTATTAAACTGAACCAACTCAAAAAGACACCTGCTGAAATGTGAGCCCTTTATCTTTTACAAAACAATTTAAGCCCATAGCGTCGATTATTCAATAGAACTTGGTCCAGCAAATAGCTACTTATCCGAGCCTTAACCAATTCATATATGAAGCACACCTAAACATTCTCCGGAGTAACGCAGACTTACACAGGAATCTTGTCCTTTCATACTGAATTCCAACGGCAAAATAAAATGCAGCACATCCCAATATTTCATAACTTCCTGTTTCTCATCAGCTTAAAACCGAAATATAATCTATTTAGTGACGATACCTCGGTAAGCATGGACGTATCCAGAATTTTTTTGGAGGGGAGGGGGGGGGGGGTACGAGTCGTACAAACATTTCGAGGGGGGTGTTCAACTCCTCTACCTCCCCTCCCCCCCCCCCTCGATACGGGCTTGTCGGTAAAGTATTATTTTCTATGTTAATAATATGTTTATATGGGAAGAAAAAAGGTTAGTCTGTCCGACCTACAAGATCCACTTTCGAAAATATGAGCGTTACAATATGCACACTCCACAAGTTACTGAAAACCTTCAGCTTACTGAAGTTTTAACTAATATCTTTAATTTTGTAAGATATTTTGAAAAATGGACAGCACCAAGTCCATGAAGCATGAATATTTTTGCCTTCCCCTCTGATGCAAAAACTGCGTTTAAGCTTGTATGTTTTGATTGTCGAATTGAGAAAATATTATATTTGACTTACTGGAAATATTCATCAGCTGGCATTCTGGATGCACCAGCTGCAGCTTTCAGAGAATCCCACAGTTCAGGTGAGCTCTCGTTTTGAAATAGACAATGACCAGTTGTGTTTAGGAGTCCTCCAAGAACGGTACAATTCTTTCCATCGAATCTGGCACAAGCTGGAACGAAAATTAAATATAGCTGAAACCAATACTTACAAAAAAAAAAACTACGATCAAGAGGTAATTTAAAATATTCACTTTTTATTATATGAGTCGTTCAGGGG
Organism: Artemia sp. Qi Xiang Cuo; assembly: GCF_049724085.1. Lineage (NCBI taxonomy): Eukaryota > Metazoa > Arthropoda > Branchiopoda > Anostraca > Artemiidae > Artemia > Artemia sp. Qi Xiang Cuo. The sequence continues at coordinate 51,686,215 of NC_142795.1, forward strand.
CTAATGTGACTAAATTCAGAGAATAAACAATAAGGAGAAGATTTTTTATTTTTGATAGATTTGTTGCTGGTTCTCATGTTAATACCTCTATCATCTGCCTGAAAAGTATTTGCTTTGTCCGCAAGCATGAAGAATGTACTTCAGTTTAGCTCAGAATGAACTTAGTGAGTTTGGCAGACAAAACAAAAATTTTTTATAAGGGATGGTAAAACCCTTTTTCGTAATTTTTGATAAATAATCCTTACTCGGTGGGAATATCCGTCTAAGTCTATATAATTAAGACCTATTCAAATGCCTCTACACTAAATCAGAAAAATATGTATAATGGACTAGATCAGATTGAATTCTGAAATATTTATTCGCAGATCTGAATAGAGACACAGTAATGTGCCCCCGCTCCTCGGGAAAACAGAAATTTGATATAAAGGAATTACGCCGAAAATTTATCCATAAGCCTACATTTTCTGTACTTTTCTTAAAACGACAATGATTTCTGAGATGAAGGAAAAAATACACGGCAGATTTCTTTTGATGATATATCTTTCAATTCTCAGACAACTGTTACCATGGGCTTCAAATAAATTTAATATTCAAACAAAGTAACGCGGATGGATTAATTTGAGAGGCATTTTGACTGCCAAATAAGTTTGACTAGTGTTCGTAAACAAGCATTTTTGCTATGCAAGTCATCCTACCAAAAGCCAGGAAGGGATAGAAACTTCCCACAACCAAAAGAAAAATCTTGGGGAATCGCAGTTACGTATATATAGACCTAAGATGGGTCAGGGGGGGGGGGGGCAGAATATATTTTTGTATGTAAGGGCTTTATACTTAAAATTGGTCACCTCATAACTTTCGCCCTGAATCATTTTGGGGCTTTTTAGAGCCAACATTTGTCTTTTGCCTTAGGAAATCGTCAAAAGTAACAGAAATGTGTGAGATAGGATGAGAAGCTTTTTGAGAAGGGGGGAGGTAATACGTGGTAAAAGGACATCAAGAAGCATTAAAAAGAGTAGCTATATAATGCCAAAAGCATATAAAAAACCACTAAAAAGATCCCAGAGAAAGCCAGATTTTTGGCTAGATTGGAATGAAGAAAAAACTAGAGCAATTATTTCTCAGAGATAATGTCGGCAATTTTGGAACTGTAGTTGAACGCTACCGATCGAAGTTGAACGATCTTATTATAGCTGAGATAGACTTGTATTGATGTCTTTTTTATGTGAAGTTATTTTAAAAACAAAAACTTTTCCCACAAGAGAAGTTTTTCAAAGAAAGTAAAGAGCCACATTAAAACAAAGACAAGCATAAATAAAGTCAAATATTAATTCAAAGTTAAAACAGATATAAAGCCCTATCAATAAATAGATGAAACCCGGAACGAAAAGAAATTACAATAAATATCAAGCGTAAATTAAAACGAACAAAAACTATCACAAACAGGAGCAGGGTTAATGCTTCCTGAGCCTTATGAAGACCAGAATGTCATTTGCGCTTTACTGAAAGCAATTTTTATTTCAAACCGTATATTTTTATTTGACATAAAATCTAGAAAAAAGAGTGAAAATCACCATATTAACCAGATTGATATTCTTTCTGAAAGTCTCAGCAATCTTGGATTTATGGACGTTATAAAAGAGGAAAGGTTTAAAACATATTTTGTTTTCAGTAAAGTTTAACTGACGTTCTGGTCTTTAGAGGGCTTAGGAAGGATTAGCCCTACTCCTGTTTGTGGTAGTTTCTGTTCATTTTAAGCTATACTTGATTATTTACTGTAATTTGTTCTTTGTGGTTTCCATTTATTTACTGATAGAGGGTTATGTCCGTCTTAAGCCTGACTTATTATTTAACTTTATTTATGCTCATCGTTGGTTTAATGTAGGTATTTACTTTTCTTTGAAAAACTGGTTTAGTGGGAAAAGGTCTTTTAATTAATTTCGGTTCGTTATAATTGACAGTGCTTTTATTGGATAACAAAAGGAACATTTGTAAGGCTTTTTTAGGTAATTCTCCTTATTAATAAAATATTTCTAGCTTTCTTTTTGTAGTTTGGATAAAAATTTTGCAACATATTTCTATAATAGCTGTTCAATATAACATTTGATGGAAGGTTATGGAGTTAATATTATTCAAGGAAATGGATTAAAAAACTGTATTATTTTTTAACTTCAATCGGGCTGAAGCCGTTCTGACTCCCATAATGTTATAACCTTGAAAATAGACAAATATGAATTGACTATTTTATTAGAAGAATCTTAGTGGGCTATATTCTAGTTTAATTTAACCGAATATTGATCAATAATTTTACTATAAGAATCATATTGTATTGTATATGGTTTAGCTGCTTGCATCTTTAAATAAATGAATTTTGAGCTCATTTACTAAGAAAAGTTCTGATTTGTTGTCTAGAAAAAAATAGGACGTCAAAAATCAATGTAACAATATTTGTTTCTAATTAAGGTTCCCTTTGTTTTGAAACTCTAGTTGAAGTATCTTTAGGGTCTGAAATTTTAATCAGATCAACATAAAAATTACGTTTCAGGCTAAGAATCAACACAATGAATTTTTTTCTAAAGCGTTTTTTTTTTGTCATTGATGAGCTCCCATTGAAAAATGAGAATCCACTTGATCTCCTGGTCCAATATTCCCACAATTTTTCAGCTGGGTCCCTTAAGCGGTTAGTTTTAACCCTTTAGCCAAACTTGAGATATTGTAGATATGCTTTTTTGACATCCTGGATGCACATAGCGTTTTATGATTCAGCTCAATATCCCCCTCGACTCTTCTGGATGTTTTTAACTTATACCCTTAGCGGCTCCTGAGTTGTTGAACGCCCACCATTTTGACAACCATGATGTATGTTTTTTGATTTAGTGTAAATTAGTTGGAATATCAATTCGAGTATTTGGAATATAAATTTGAGAAGGCTTTTCCGGGTGTCTCATTTCTTTGATATTTGGCCATTTATGTGTCAACGAGAGCGGTCCAGGGGGAGCTTTTGGGACTACGGCTATTCGTGAGAAACGGTTCGTTCCCAGGCCGGTCGAACAGCCAATCGCGGGGACTTCCGATTCTAGTGAGTTGGGGCCAAGTGTATACTTTGAAAGTCAGTCCATCTTTCGCCTTCGTCTTAGTTGTTTGTCCTACTGCTACCTTATTTTCTCTATATGTGTATTCTCACGTTATTAAATAAAGACCATATACCGACGTTTATTGACTATCTTTGAGAAATGAAAAAAAGTAGACAGAGGTTTACATTAGTACAATATTTCCCTCGACATTCCCTGACAATTTCCACTTAGTGCCCTTACCACTTCCAGAAATATTTCAAATGCACCTTTCTTATAACCCTGATTCACATAGTGTCTTTTTATATTGTTCAGCACCCCCTCACTATTCCCCTGCAAGTTTCAACTAGATACCGTAAAATTCCTAATATATTCGTTTTTGACAATCTTAATACGCACAGTGCCTTATGATTTAGTTTAGTTTCCCTGAAAGGTTCAACTTATAACCCTTAGCCATTCCAAAGATACTGGAAATGTGCCTTTCTTACAAACTTGATGCGAATAGTGTCTTTTAATTTTGTTCAACACCCACCTCACCATTTGCTCAAAGTTTCAGATTAAAACCCTTAAAAGTTTCTAATATATTGCAGATGTCCTTTTGACATCCTGGATACATACACACAGTGTCTTTTGACATATTTCAACATTCCCCCTCAATATATAATGGAAGTTTCAACTTATCCCCTTAGCTGTTTCTGAAGCTTTGCAGATACGTCCAATTAACCACCTGGATTCAAATAGTGTCTTTTTATTCAGTTCAATACCCCCCCCCCAAGATTCCCTGAATTTTTACTCAATACCATAAGTTGTTCCTGAGATATGTTGAGGGGAATGAAGTGTCTTCGATTTAGTTGTCTAGGTCTCTAGCGTTTTTTTTAATCCCCCTCAGTATGTCCTTAAAGTTTCAGCTTAATACTCTTAATCATCCTTGGATATTGCAGATATATCTTTTTGACAACCTAGATGCACAAAATGTCTTTTGGTTGATCCTGCATCCACACCAACAGGTCTTGAAAGTTTCAACCTAATACTCTCAGCCGGTCCTAAGATATTGCTCATATGCCCGTCTGACAATCTCCATGCCCTTAGTGTGTTTTAATTTAGTTCAACATCCCCCTTAACATTCCTTGAAAGTTTCACCTCAATACCCTTACCCTTTTTGAAGACCCAGAGTCAAACATGCCCCCTTTCCCAATAACCAATCCTACATATGAATAATGGGCAACTCGCATGACGTACAACCCTTACTTCAAGGGCAGTGGGAGTCATATTCCTGGATGCACAGTTATTGGACCTTCCGAATATTTTGAACAAAATGGCTATCTCAAAATATAGATTGGGATATTTCAAGGGAGGGCAGCTAAAAACGGCTTGGGAGGAGGACTGGTTGCCTTCCAAACACTTTTCAGTCTTAAAAAGGGAAGTATAGCTCCATTGCCGATCGAATGAGCCCCCTCCAAAGTTTCCCCTTTCATGAACCCCTTTCATAAGAATTAACCTGGGGGGGATAAATGTATTGAAGTAATATCGCTCTTTGCCTAGGCAGCGCCATTGCACTGCCTATGATTATGCAAGGACGGCCATTTCACGGTCGAGATATTTTTCAGCGTGAAATTTCACTGATTGAAACTTTCAATTGGCCTCCAAAAATATGTGATTTCACACCATTAGTTTTTTAGCGTTTTTATATGATGAATACAAAGAAGGCGAGAGCAACGCCTCATCTAAATATTTTTCAGTTACAATTGTGAAGTAAATTTGGTAATATGCCAAAAGTCGTATAAAATATCGAAATATGAATCGATAGTTGCTGACGCAGTGATGGTCGACATCTGAGTCATATTTTACCCAAGCGGCAAACGTGACATATCATATTTTCTACAACCAAACTCAGCTTCGAAAAATTCTGCATAGTCTCGTTTTATCACAGACGCATTTCCATCTTTCTCTCTCTTTTTTCTTTTGTTGTGCTTCTTAGAGTTTGAAATTTCTATAGAATATATTCTCTATATTTCTTCTCGTTAGCGTATCAGTAGTGATATTACTAATTGATTACCTAACTAATACATTGTAGTAATTAGCAAATGGGCTTTTCAAGTGTTGATGCTTTTCACTAATCAATCCATGCAATCCAATCAAATGAACGGATTTATTCATTGAAACATTTTTGTTTGGCATGAAGTTGGAATAGGCACTTGGCACAACAACAATGCTGGACCAAAACTTGACAGCGGTCAGTAAAGGAATGTGCAACACGAAATATCGATTCTTAAAAAAAAGAGGAGATCTATTTTAAGCTTTGATTCGATGCTTTTAAAAATATTTGTAGTGCAAAGTTTGTTGATAAATAAAACGCGGCATTCATACAGCACTTACACTTTAATAAAAGCTAAATATTATGCGGGTCAGTAATAGAGCCCTGATATTGATGGAATACTCTTGCGACAGATCGACTGTGACGGTTGCCACAGGTCCATCCAAAGAAGTTGCGAGACATTAATCGTCGTAAATTCAGATAAGTCGAGCACCGCTTTGCATTTAGCACATTTTATCAAATGGAAAAGTCTGATTTCCCATATCTTATTAAATCCTTAACTTAATCAACTTTTGTTTTCAGAATATACAATATCTTACTTTTCTTCCATTCAGAAATGGTTGGAAGTTGCCGTTTTTAACATTAATACTGTTTTGATATATCTTGGATACCTAAAAATCTTCCTCTTCTCAAGAACTGTAAGAAAAACCTCGTTACAAATAGTAGAAAAACTAAAAACATATGGTTTAGTTTATTCCGAACTCGCTATAAAATTCATGTGGTGCGGCGCAACACATATTGAATTACGGCAACCGAGATACACTCCTACCCAACCTTCTTGTTTCTTATGGACGAACTTTTGGAGACCTAAGGGCAATACCGAGCTTCCTCGACCCAACTCAATTCAGAGCTTCATTCATTTGCTTCATTCCAGAGTCCAGGGTTTTTGTATACCTCGTTATTTCATATGGAGTCTCTCAAGCGAGCCCCCTACACCATCCTAAGGCAATTCCCAGAGAAAACATCTAGTATATCTTCCTCAAGTCCTAGAAGTGCCGATGATCCACAGCCATGCATAAAAACTGTCATTACCATGGCTTCTAGTCAATCTTCAAAACCAAATCTGCAAGTCTAGTCAAAGCTGCAACAAATATGTCCTTCCCTTTAAAATAGGACCCAATTCTTGGGTCCTATTTGACACTGACTGCAGTATCATGATCTTAGTCCGAAGATTTATCTTTTCACTACTCAAGATTTTTTTTTTCGCTGCAAAAAACATTCGGGGCCTTGGCTATTCCTACTTCTTACATCTTCATTACATGTGCCTTCCTTACTAATAATACCAAGTAAGTAAGTGAAGGTGTCCCCTCGGTCAATTAAGCCAAAACTTAAATCTTCATTCGTTCCTGACAAGTCGCAACTGCCCAGCGTTGCTTGCGAATTTTTATAATGGCTAATTAAACGCTTTTGGTATCAAACCTCTAGTTTTTTAGTGCTTCTTAATAGCTCTATCATGAGACATCCAACTAAACAAATCTCCCTCAACCACTCTGCACCTCCTCCTCCGCTTTCCTGCTGTTTCCAGTCGCAAAACAAAATATTTACCTATATCAAAAAGAAACTCCATCCGAGATCGAACCTGAGTTCTGCTGCCAATAAGTAGACGTGATAACCACTACGCTATAAAATGTGTAAACTCAAATCTGCACACTTTCCAGGGGATAAAGAGATATTTAGTTGTAAGACAAAATGTGGGGTTTAGCAAGTTTCCTTCATAGCTGTCTAGACAGTTGAGTCCTAGAACAGCCCGCACAAATAAATTATCCCATATGATTTAAGCATAAATTAACAAATATACAAAGACAGCAGTTGCTATCTAAATCTTTCTTTAGATAGTGTCACTGCCTCCTTTAAGATGCGGGGTTTCAGCCGCTATGCGACAATAGTTGAACTATACTCGGCTCAACATCTTTATCCTGTAGATATATTTCTGAAAAAACGTATCTTTTAGCAGCTTATCAAAGGTTCCAGCCAAATACTTTTTAAGATAAAAAAAAGAAGAAATACCACCAAAATCCTTAACAAATCTTTTCATTGTCATCAGCAGCCACTTTTAAGCCATAAAAATTCTGATTGCGGTCGTAAACCTTAGTTTAGAAAATAACAACAAATACAGTTGCCCAGGAAATACTGTGGGATTCCATGTTTTTGTCTTAGCTAGACTAAACCCCCTACCCGTGTGTCGTAGATGGCATACGACTGGACAACATATATATAACGTATATATTAGACATTAACCATAGGACTATAAATAACGCATTCCCGTAACAGAAAAATTAAGGTTTAAACCTAGTTAACACTAGTATTTTTTTTATACATCAAATTATTCGTCACAGCAATAGAGAAAAGTGTTGTTTTCTTTTTAATCGATTATATGGTTTCCTATAACTTTACGGTAGGCACTTCTATTTCTCAGCTTTAAAATGAAAAAGAGGTGAGAATTTTTATTATAAATCTCAGAATGACTTATTTTTACTATATTCCTTACTTTAACGGAAGTAGTATTGATAGATAGAGTTGGTGCTGAACTGTGGTTTTAAAACCACAATTAGCAACATAAAACCAAAATATGTAATAAGTATCAAATAAGAGAAAATTTAGGATTTGATAATATTAGCATTGCCAGCAAGGATAAGGGAATGTTTATACAAGGACTTAAAGAAACCTAATTATAAAAGATTTTCATAAATACATTTTAGTATATGTTAGATATATTTAGATATTTACTTGTACTTGCTGCAGGACCAGGCATTTTTGGCGTTACCGGGTATCTGAAATTCAGACGTTTCGTGGGGATTGTTTAGCCGCAAGCTCCCCAGGATCGCGGGAGATGAGCTCGCAGAGTCACACCACTGACCCCCTCCTCTCCAAACCAAAGTATTGGTGATACTATAACTCGAACTATACTTGTATTATGATAAGAAATGAGATCAGGTGTGGCTACTGTTTATTCGACCACGAACAGAAGACATAACCCAACGGAAGCATTTGGTCCAACAGCATCTTTTTTATTTTCAGATGAAGTGTTCTTTTAAGGTAGTTTTTTTGTTTTTGATCTTCGAAGAAAACAAAGAACCATAATATATGGTATGATCAAAAGCTTACAGACTGAGCTGGACTTGGTATTTTCTCTGGTATTTTCAAGCTGGACTTGGCTGCATTTGATATCAGTATCTCGCACCGTGGTATTTCATCATACATATCGGTGCATTAATCATCTTTTTATTGGATGAACAAATGCCAATTGTTTAGTGAAACACTGGCAATGAAATCTGAGCTCTATTGCAACAGCTACAGTAAAACTGTTTGGTTGTTGTTGGCAATAATATTTTAAGTGCAGAGGCTGCTTAAGAGACGTCGTTGTTCACCTTGTTTACACAGGAAATGCTCGCTTATCCTTATTTATAGCCCTTGTCTAAGCCCCTTTTTATACCAACAACATCTAAGCACTATTAGATATTTTACTTTGTTTGAAAAGAAAACAAATTTTTAAGCCCGACATTCTGGCACCAATTTTTAATTCATTCCTGTCCATTCCTCTTTACATAGCCAATTTTTGGCATGCAATCCAGTTTTTGAAAAAAAGCCTGGTTTCAATCTCATTATATCTTTTTTAAAATCAGTTTTAAATTGCACGAAGCTTAGATTTGTTTTCCCAAACATTTCGAGGGTCAGTTGGTTATTAAGAATATTTCAGTGGATTGAAAAAACAGTGAACCGAGTTATTGAACTGAGAGTAACAAAATGATGACAGTAATTTAAAAGGATTATTAGCAATTAATCGATTCTATAGTCAATAACTTACAATAATAACTGAAATACTATCATAAAATGCTTCAAATTTGAATAGGCACAATACATGACTAAGCAAAACGAAGGGCATTCTTCCAGCCACCTACAAAATAGGTCGTTGGGGGACCTCATACACACAAAGAGCATTTTAGGAAAAACAAGTCACAGAATTTAAAATTTAAAAACTGTTCTTTTTAAGTTTCAGGCTCCGAAGAAAAATACTCTGCCCCAGCCTCTCCTCCCTAAAAAAAAGTTGTATTGTGCACCCACGATTAATAATACAAAAGAGTATATGCGCAGAATTACAAATATGCACTCTTATGAAAGTTAGCCTATGCGTTTTTTTGGTCTATTGTTAATGAAGTAATGCAGACGATGCTATACCTAGCCTCATCATCGAAAAAGAAGAAATTAAAGTTGAATAAGATTTTCGAATATTACGTCAATGTGAGGGTAATTTTTTGCTAGCTAAGTAAAAAGTTAGAGGTCGATTTTTACCTGGAGTATTCCAATCATTTTCACAATGTGACCATGGCAATTCATTCGTGAAAGAGGCAAACAAGTAGTAAAATGACCAAGCGACGATAACATTGTAGTAGATTGCCACCAAAAACGATATTGAAAACATGGCATACCCGATACCTAAAATATAGATGAAATTTTCAGGTCTGGTAAAGTAATGTAGCAATTTTTCCCAGACAGGAAGCCTAGATAACTACTTTTGTAGCTTTTGAAAAAACAACTCGACCCCAATTTGCTCTAATGAATCTCTCTGCCTCCTTAAGTTCCTTAGTGAATTTGCCGTCCCCCTTCCCATTCTTTAAGGATTTATAGTTCCTTTGTCCGTCCTCATCTTGAGTATGCTTCTCCAGTTTGGCACCCTGGCATCTCTTGGGAAGAGTCAGATAAAATTGAGTCAATAAAAGAAAAGCCCTCCCAATAATTCTCGAATAAGGTAATGAAAGCAATTTCGTGCCTCTGCTTTTCGAGAAATGCAAGGAAAAATCCTCGTACGGAAAATATTTTACCCAAAAGACAGTCCCCACTTAAATTCCCCTCCTCGAGCTATTTCTCAGCCTGTTCCTACCTTGTCCCCCGTTTGCTGCTTTACCTCCAGATATAAAAAAAAACTTTCGTCCTTATATTTCCAGAAAAACTAGCAAAGCATCCCGCTGGTTTCTCTCTCAGTTTAATATTTTGTATTTTTTTTGCCCGCTTAAAACTATTAAAATAATAGTTGAAGTTCTAAATTCTGAAAATATGAAACTTTCCACAAAACCATCATGCCTATGTTATATATGCCATCATTATGTCTACATTCAACAAGCCTATACTTCAGTTTCTTTGGGAATGATCCCAAAACGATCCCTGTAAAAGTTAGGGTGACAAAAACAGGCAAATACTAAGAAGTTTATTTGCGAAGGAAGGAAAATTAGGAAAACCGAAAAGACAAGGGAGTTATACGAAAAATATAGAAAGTTATAGTGAAAATTACAATCTTGAGACTTCAGGAGGCATGCGTCCGCAGACACCAGCCCTGCCCCCTCCCACCCTGCGTCTGGACCTTGGAAGTAGAAAATTCACTCGTACGAACTACCTTTACAGGAGTCCCTCAAAAAGCTCAATATGGCGGTCAGTTGCAAGGTGAACTATTCTCCCAGCAGAAGTAATTCTCATAACGCCTTGTTCAGACGCCTTTAGTACAAGTTTCAATTATTTTGTACATAGTAAAACAAACAGTAATTGAGGCTACATGCAAGCAGGACAAGAAAAAGAGAATGTTAAACACAGGAGAGATCCCTTCAAAATATGGATTTCGCAAGCCTTGTCCCTCCTTCTCCTCCTTGAGCTAAGAGCCAAAATAGCGCATTGGTATATCTCCTGGAGACCGTCTCTTCCCCTCGGTTCCAAGGATAAACCTAATCAACTTACTAACCTCACTACAGATTAAAGGAGCATCAGCAGGCCTCAGCATTGAGCATTTCATCAGATTCGAGGTTAACAAAACAAGTTTAACTTTAATGTATCGAACAAACAAAATTAAAGGGATAGCGCAAGAAATTACAAAAAAATACTATTAATCTCAATTAAAGTTTTTGTTAATGAACTAAAATACAGTCACACCATTAATAGTGCATTTACTCTCAGGTTTAAATTAACATTCCTCGATTCCCGCCTGAGACAGTTTTAGCTGATTAGAGAACTTCTGTTGAAGGAATTGAGAATTGTCTTCAAATTATTTCCCCTTTCAGTCTATTTCTAGCAGACAGCCACTACAGCAGTTAGATAGGCACGTACTGACATAAAAAACTTGAATAATAAACTTGAAAAGCATAGCTGTTGAAAGCCTTTTTTGGACCAATATATAAACAAATGTTACTTGGGTTACCAAGTAATCAATTTAACTAAATTAGTTCGGCAATTATTTTTGTTGCTCTATTTCTTAGTTTCTTCATTTTTTCCCTATTTTATAGCATTTATAGTGAATATTATAAAAATCCAAATATTTAGCTGAGTTAGCACAGCCAATCAATTAGTAAATGGCTTAACTTAATGGAATGTAGAGGGCCAGAAACATATAATTTATAGTTTATTCTTAGTGATGTCTCAACTCCTAACATAATTCTCAACTTCTAATGTCATTTCTCCGCTCGTTACATGCTAGACCAAACATAGTCGTGCACATAGTTTTTTGTAAGTCTTTAGAATTAATAAAGGGTGCAAATGAAAAAAAAAGCTTACGGGTACCGCAAGCTATCTACTTATAGCTCATAATAAGTCTAGAAGTTTTTTTCTGATTACACTGGCTCTGAACTTCTGCAAACATGCAAGTACGCACAAGGCGCCCTATTTCGAGGAGGGAGTCAAAATGTATGGGGGGGGGGGAGTTAATCATAACTTTAAGAATAGCAAATTAAAAGAAAATATTGGGAAATATGGGAAAAAATCTAACATATGGGAAAAGATGGGGAAAACCTAAACATTTCGGAGCGAAACTTCCCCCTTACCTCCCTGCAACATTTACAACATTCGTTGCTACATTTGAAATAGTTTTATTCGTCATCCACTTAAAGCAGTGATATACTTACCGCAATGACTAAAAATTTGAGAAGATATGTTTCAATTAGCATAGAAAAAGAACAGCAAAGATACAATAAAATATATTATAGTAGTGTTTTCTTTTCCAAAGCATAATTTGATTAGAATAAAAAATTGGAAGATCTTCTAGGCTCTACAGAAAAGCGGATCTCGGCCAAAAAATATTGGCTATTTTATCTAGTTTTATTGCTCTCTTTCAGGTTCGAGACAAAAGGAAAATTGTCTTCCTCGATCGTATTTGCGATCTTTTTAAAAGAAATTTTTTATTTTCTAAGAGTATTTTAGTTTCTCACCTTGGAAGAGAGGGCAAATTTTCCATATTGTAATAGGTCCTTCACTGGCATATTGTCCAAAAGCAAGCTCCATGAAAAATAAGGGTAATCCGGCTAGTAGATACATGATAATGTACGGAATCAAAAAAGCACCTGAAACAACAATTCAAAGATACTTTGAAACCTCTGAATATTAAAATAAACCTCAAACACAGTGTCGTCTCAGGTTTAAACCATCTTAAAGTGCCAAGGATAGTGAAAATGAGATTAGACTGCTTGTATCGATCCAGTGGAAACTTACACAATCATAAATCATTAAAAATAGAAAAACAGGAATACGTTCATATAAAAGACTTGCCGTTAGCAAGTTTCTAGTGTTAGTAGACACGAATAAAAAACAAGGGCCCAAAAATGGCAAAAAATAAGCTAAAAAATATGGAACCATACGACTTTAAAACGTTTAGCCTCTGTATGAAGGTGTAGTTGTCTTTGGTACGAGCCTCGTACTTGTAGCCCGAGTAAACAAAACAAAAGAAAAAAAGAAGCAGCTACCAGAGCCACCGTTTAGAAATATCCGTTATTTCAGGAATTAACTAAAAAAACTTTCTGAAACCGAAGTTTCTTAAAGAAAAGTAAAGGCCATATTAAACTTGAAAGCAGAAGAAACAGAAACCTAAAATAAGCCAAACTAAAAACGATTAGAAATTGCTATTAAAAAATAAATGAAACCCAAAATGAACAGAAATTAAATAAACAATCATGGCAAGCTTGAAACGAACAAAAATCACTTCAAACAAGAGTTTGAGATTTACCTTCTTCTCTCACTGTAAAAGTCTAGAACCTACTGCGTCATTGGCGCTATACTGAAAACTATATGTGACTTGAATAGTCTTGGAAAGCACAAATAAAATCAAACTGTATGTTTGATATAATGTTATTAATCGTTAAAAGATCATCAGTTCAAGATTTTATTTCACTTTAATTTCATTTTCATTTTCAATGCTGTAAAAACTGGAAAAGAAAATATTTGTAATGTAATTCGTTTTTCACTGAAGCACCAATGATGCAGCAGGCTTTAGACTTTCGCAGTTAGGGAAGGGGGCTGTATTCAACTCTTGTTTGTAGTGAAGCTATATTTGTCTTGAACAGTCTCGGAAAGAACTAATAAAATTAAACTGAATATTTCATATATAATGATATAAATTGCGGAAAGCTCATCAATTGAAAATTAAATTTTACGGTAATTTTTATGTTTATTTTCAATGTTGTAATAAGTACAAAATAAAGTATCTGTAATAAAATTCGTTTTCAGTAAAGCGCCAATGATGCAGTAGGTGTTAGACTTTTGCAGTATGAGAATGAGGCAAAACCCAAACTCTTGTTTGTGGTGATGTTTTTTGCAAATTCAATTTAAGTTTCACTCGAAGATGGTGGGAGCAGTGAAGGTGTTAAAAATAGAATAGCCAAGGCTCAGGGTGTTTTTTCACAGTTAAAAAAAGTCTGGAAGAATAGGAAGATAATTCTGCAAACCAAGATTAGAATATTAGAAGCTACAGTGATGACAGTGGTCAAATATGGCTCTGAAGCATGGACGATCCGAAAAGCGGACGAAGATTTGCTAGATGTTTTCCAGAGAAATTGCTTAAGGAGTGTTCTGGGTACCCGGCTGACTGACCTTATTTCAAACAATAGGCTATACGAAAAATGTGGTTGAATGCCGCTCTCTAGGGCTATAATGAAAGAAAGGTTGAGGTGGCTAGGGCACGTTGGGCGGATGAAGGATGACAGATTGCCGAAGATTTTTCTTTTCGGCCAACCATCTAGAGTTAAACTGAAAGCAGGTCGTCCCCGTCTGGGGTGGGAGAACTTCACAAAGAAAGATTTAAAGGAAATGGGAACTTCGTGGGCGGGTGTAAAAAGGGAGGCTTTGAATACATTGGAGAGGAGGAGGATCGTGCGTAGCTGTGTTGGCCTCAGGCGGCTTGGTGCTGCGGTGAGTTGTTAGTAGTAGTAGAAGTAGTAGTAGTTATTGTATGTTTGTTTGCTATGATTGTTTATTTAATTTCTGTTCGTTTTGGGTTTCATTTATACTTCAATAGCAAAATATTGTTGTTCACTCCACGTTTGATTTGAATGTTCAATCTAAGATTTACTCGTTTGAGATTTATTTCTATTCATTTTATTAGTACCTGTTGTCTTCGACTGAATTTGGAAAATTTGTTTGAGAGGGTGATTTTGTGGCTTGATGCTAATTATCTTACTCTGAATTTTTCTAAGTCCAGTTTTTTTTTTCGCGTGTTTCTCAGGTTTATCCCCACTTATCAAAAATTCACAAGCCTAATGGGATAATTTATAGATCAAAAGACTGATAGGTTCATTTTTGGGCATTCTTGTTGATGAAAACCTATCTTTCAAACGTTACATTGGTTTTATTAAAATGAAGATATGCAAGAGTCTCGGTATTTTAAGGAAACTTAAACATACTTTTCCTGGATCAATTTTGAAAATCCTTTTTCGCCGCTTGATCCTATCTTACGTTTCATACTGTCCAATTGCGTGGATGTCAACTTTCCCTTCACTGTTAAAACCACTTCTATTTTTTCTATAGTTTTCATTTTATCTATATTTTCTTTTCTTCTCCTTCATATGTGAGTAAGTGATCATTTTAAATTTTCTTTTGTTTTTCATCTCTGAGTAAGCAATTCATATGTCTTCCCCCTTTGTACAGGCCAATGAGCCTTTGGGGGAGTAATAACATGTAATATTGTATGTGTATCTAATGAAGAATAAAACTTATCTTATCTTATCTTATTTTTGCTATGATTGTTTATTTAATATATGTTCGTTTTGGGTTTCATTTATTCTTTAACAGTAAATTCTGGTCGTTTTGAGTTTGAGTTATTGTAAGTTTCTGTTTCTTCTGATCTTAAGTTTAATATGGCCTTTACTTTTCTTTAAAGAACTTATTTTTCTTAAAGTTCCTTTTAATTAATTTCTGTTCGTTTTTTATTGCCAAACTTTCAAAATTTTCAAAATATGTTTGTTTTTATTCCAAAATAAATTAATGGTCTTTGCAAGAACTAATAAAATTATACTGAATATTCGATATATAATGACATTAATGGCCGAAAGCTCAATAGCTCAAGACTTTGTTTCACTCAGGGCCGGATTTAAAGCTTTGACACTTCTAGGCCCAAGCTTTTTTGTCGCAATGTTTCTGCAAAATTTTCGGGGGAATCCCAAGAACGTCGGGAACAGTGAAAGCCACAGAACCTAGTGGGCCTATTGGTGAATCCTGGTCAGGTCACAAAAGAAAATATTTGTAACAACATTCATTTTAGTAAAGCGTCAGTAGGCCTTATGCTTTTAACGTTAGGGAAACGGGCAGTAGTCAAACTCTTGGTTTCTAGTAAAGAATATAGGTGTCTTGAAAAGTTTTGAAAAGAGCTAATAAATTGAATTCCCGTAAATTTCGGAAGAGAATAGAATAAAATTTCGGAAGAGAATAAACTTATAAATAAGTTTTTTTTTTTGGGGGGAGGGGGTTCGGCCACGGCGGGAGGGCCAGGGGTCAGTTCCCATGATTTTTGGAACAAATTGCTAATATTGGTTTGTTGGGTTTTTTGGGAAGAGGGGTGTCAGGCCATGGAGGGAGTCAGCTCCCATAATTTTTAGAATAAAATATTGTTAATAAATTGTTTTTTGTTGTTGTTTTTTTTTGGGAGGGGGATCGGGCCATGCAGAGAATTCCAGGGGTCAACTCCCTTAAGTTTTGGAATAAAATAGCGTTCATAAGGTTTTTTGAGTGGGGGTGGGGGTTGTATTTATCTGATCTTTCAACTATTTTCAAAACCGTTGCATAAGAACCTTATACGCCCCCAGGAAATAACATACAACACTTGCCCCCGAGCTCTGGGGGATTGTGTTGACCCTGGAGTTTTTTTATCCGATCTTTTGACTTATTATAACAAAATGGCTATCTTCCAAATTCAATAGGATGGATTTGAGGTAAAAGGGGCAAAGGGCTAGTTGCCCTTCGGTCCCTTTTGACTCTTAAAAAGGGAACTAGAACTTTCAATTTCCAATAAAATGAGCCCCCGATGAAGTTTATACGATCATCCCTTCCACCAAACACTTATATGCCTCGAGGCATGATTTACAACACTTGCCCCCGGATTCAGGGGGCTGTGTAAAGCTCTGAGTTTTTGTTATATGATCTTTGGTCTATTTTGGAAAAAATGAAAATATCAAAAATTCGATCAGACGCATTTGAGGAAAATAAGGTTTCTAGGGGGGGGAGATAGTTGCCAGTAGATTACTTATGACTCTCAAAAAGGGAACTAGAACTTTCGATTTCCAGTCATTTAAGTCCCCTCTGAAGGTTACCTTTTCCATAAAACCCATATATGCCCCCGGGCATAAGTTACAACCCGTCCCTTGGGCTGTGAGGGGGGTGGGTATGTTGACCCCGAAGTTTTTTTTATCTGAACGTTGGACTATTTCAAACGAAATGGCTATCTCAAAATTTTGATTAAATGCGCATGGGGAGAAGAGGGTATGTGTGAGGGAGGGGAGTAAAGGCCCCCCGGTCACTTTTGACTCTTAAAACGGTAGCTAGAACTTTCAATTTCTAATCAAATAATCCACCTCTGGAGTTTATACGACCACTCCTCACACAAAAACTTTATATGTCCCCGTTGCATAGCTCAAGACTTGCCCCGGGGCTCTGAGGGTTAGTGTCATTCCTGGCATTTTTATTATTCAATATCTAAACTGTTTTCAACAAAATGGCTATCTCAAAATTTTGATCGGATACATTTGGGGAAAAACCCTGGAGTCAACCCTAGAGTTTTTAATATCTGATCTTTGAACTGTTTTAAAAATTTTATCCGATGCATTTGGAAAAAAAAGCGTGGGGGGCTATATGTTCTCCGAACACTTTTGGCTCCTATAAAGAGCACTATAACTTCTGATTTCTGATCGAATGAGCCCCCTCGGAAGTTTATACGACAATTCCTTCCATATGAAGTGCCTCTGGGGTAAAATCAATATTGGAGCCTTATGGCCGTGGGGTTGAGGGGTGGCTATTTGCCATCGGATCACTTTTGACTCTTAAAAAGGGAACTAGAAATTTCAATTTCCAATCATTTGAGTCCTCTTCGAAGTTTATGCGACCGCCTCTTCCATAAAAACCTTATATGCCCCCGTGCAATAGTTACAACCCTTCCCCTCGGTTTCGGGGGGGAGGGTATGTTGACCCCGATGTTTGTGTCATCTGATCGTTGGACGTTTCAAACAAAATGGCTATGTCAAAATTTTGATCGGATAGGCTACATTTGGGGAAAAGAGGATGTGGGGAGGGGTATATGCCCACCGATCACTTTTGATGACTCTTAAAAAGGTAACTAGAGCTTTCAATTTCCAATCAAATGAGCCACCTCTGATGTTTAAACGAGCACCCCTTACATAAAACCTTATGTGCCCCTGGGGCATAACTTACAACGTTTCCCCCCGGACTCTAAGGGGTTTTGTTGACCCCTGGGTTTTTGTTATTTGATCTTTAAACTATTTTGAACAAAACGGCTATCTCAAAATTTTGATCGGATGTATTTGGGGGGAAAGGGCCCTGGGGAGGGGGGAGGGGGCCTCCGATCACCCTTGACTCTTAAAAAGGGCTCTATGGATTCCGATTTAAAATCGAATGAGCCCCCTTCGAAGTTTATACGACCATCCCTTCCATAAAAACCTTATATGCCCCCGGGACACAATTTGCAACACTTGCCCCCAGGTTCCGGGGGGCTGTGATATCCCTGGAGTTTTTGTTATATGATCTTTGGTGTATTTTGAACAAAATTGCTAGATAAAAAATTCGATCGGACACTATTGGGAAAAAGAGGGTTGGGGATGGGGGGCAAGTTGCCATCGGATAACTTTTGACTCTTAAAGAGGGAATTAGAACTTTCAATTTCTAATCATTTGACCCCCCTCCGAGGTTTAAGTGATCGTTTCTCCCATAAAGATTTTGTACGTCCCCAGGGCATAAGTTACCAGTAGAATAGGTATAATGAATTTGCGGAGACATATAGCAATTTCCATGTTATTTGCGGAGACATATAGCAATTTCCATGTTATTTACGGAGACATATAGCAATTTCCATGCTATTCTGGGCCTTTACGTGGCGCCCCAGTACCAAACAGGTTTTTCTGGTAGAACCTTATAATTTGCGTACGCCCCCGTACCAAACAGGTTTTTCTGGTATAACCTTATACTTTACGTACGCCCCCGTACCAAACAGGTTGGGTATAATCTGTTTTGGTTCAAGTTTTTCTGACACAATTAACTGAATTTCTATTTCATGATATACAAGTTTTTTTTAGGTTAAATCCGTGTCAGAAAAACCGGTGTGTCTTTTTTAGTTGCCAATATATACAATTATTTTTTGTATATATTCAGGTTTCAAATTACGTTCTTCAGCAGTTTTGAATAGTTTACTCAACTTAACACTACTGACATTGTTTGTGAACATTTAAATAGAAAATGGATAATTCTAACCAATTTCCGGTGAGTAAAATTCTCTCATTATTATAATAAAAAGAAATTGTCTCGTCAATAAGTTACGGAAGAAATTCTTTCCTTAAACGGTGTAGTTATCTCTTTTAAAAAGCTTCCTTCATCATTAAATATCAAGTTATTCCGAGTATTTCAATTTTAATAAATATTCAAAAAAAGAGAGACATGTTCACTTCTATTTTGGTTCATTGTATATGAAAAATTAAAATAGAATGGCAGAAACAACCACTTGGCTACTGACCTTTTTGACTACTTAAGACAGACAATAAAACTAAGGGTACTTATGCGCCTAGATTCCTAATCTTTATGAGCTAAAACCACTAAATATCTCTATTAGAGGCTGACATTTCCTGTGCGATTTTTATCCATATAATTGTGGCTGCTTAGGGATGTTTTTTGAAAATCAAGAAAATTTTTAAAAAAGTGCTAAGATGTCGATGGTTAATTTCGGGTTAGAATCAAATATTGATTCTTTTAATGTAATAATAATTAAAAAAGTTTCTTTTTTAGAGTTTAGGTTACTATTAGCCTGATTTGCTCCTTACTTATAGTTCGTTACCATGTACTGCTGGAAAATGTATTTCAGTGATATTTTAGATCATAGTAGCCTAATGGTGCTTTTAGTCTTTAGAAGAAGAACCAAAACAATTTAGAATCTATGCTGCTTACCTTAGTTTAAGAGCTGAAAATCATTCTAAAAAATCTAAATTTGTAACAATGAGTATTTTATTTTGATAAAGGAAAATATAAATATTTATTTAATTGAATAAAAAAAAAATTTCCAGCTCCCCCTATTTTAACACCAGTTTATTAATGCAAAAATAGGCACATATTGCACCCTGTTTAAATCAGAACAATCCGTGGATTCTTAATCTTTATGACCCAAGGACCAAAATGGTCCCATTCCCCTGCCAGCTTTTTAGCATAAAGATAAGCATCTTGCAACTTTTTCGAAGCAGAAAAAAAAAAAAAAAAAGGCTCAAGTAAGGTTTTGTAAAATTTTGTGGCAAACCCAGTTTTGTCGAATTAAGATTCAGTTGCTCAAAAAAGTGATTGAAAACCCCTGATTTTGAAATCAAGATGTTTTTACACTACTTTAGATGCCTAACATAAACTGAATTATTTTCCAAACCCAAAATGCATTTTTTTTCATGCTAAATTTTTGTCTTTTTTTTTTAAAGGAAGAAGATACGTGCTATAATGCCCCTCTGGAAAAGAAAGCGAGATGGAGTAAAGCTGCATTAATGCAAGCCACAAGGCCATCTATTATCAAATAGGCTGGTAGAATTACACATGACCTGATCCAGCCAATGGCAGCGAATCTTTTAATGCCAGGGTCCTCTGACGCCAGTGTTAGCCCCAAGCAAGTTGGAAGAAAGTTGAAAAGGGAATGGGCTGCTTCACATAATGCCTCAGCCTCATCAGATCAAGATAGGAGGGACACTCCTCTTCTAGCCGTGCCAGAGACTTCTGATGTACAGCCAGAACTTGTAAGTGTATATATATTTTTTTTCCTTTTTTTCAAAAATAAGACAACATTTTCTCAGGCACATAGCTTTTGATGAGTAAAACTTAAAATTTGTTTCTAAACTATTTCATTTTCTTTCATTAACCAAATTAGCGGTATATAAAGGAATGCTTATCACGCATTTCTATAAAAAAAACCTTACCTTGTAACTTCTAACCAAGACGCATTCTAATGCAATAATTCCAATATTCCTTTTAAAAACAAAAACTAACTATTTGAAAAACGAACAATTCACTGTTTCACAGATCGTTCTCAAAGTACTGTATATTTTGTACTAAGCCGTGGCGCATATCCAATGTTTATCAAATTACTCCATCGTTACTTAATCCGCTTTGAATTTTAAGTAGGGTTTCATGTGACAGGATGTGTATTTGCGATAAGAAGGTCTTTTTTTAATAATCACCGATTATGTCTTTCACAATGATGCGAAGAAACATTATTTTGGGCAAACTCAATTCAAGCGATTATTTTTGTTGAAAGATGCTTTCGAGAAAGAATTTGAGGTTGTTCTATTTGAATAGTGTTGTGAAGTCCGATATCTCAACTCGAAAGGGTAGCGATCCTCCTACCTCGCAGGAAACCCCCGGTTCCCAAGGGGTCCTCCCCGGGGGGGTTGGGGGGGGCTCTAAAAAGGACCATCCAACATTTTAATTGCACTTTAATTGTTGATATGGATGGAGAAAAAAAAGTTCTTCTCTCTAATAATCATTTATTTAGCCCAGGTCAACTACATCCACAACTTTAAACAAATCCGTTGGCAAAAAACACAGAAAAATTCTGATTATTGAGAAAGTAAAACCACCAACCGGCAACATATGGGATTCGTATCCATTAACTGAAGCTGAGGAGCAACTTTTCATACAGCATACTACGTCGATTGAACGATGGTCAAATTTTATTGAGAGTTATATTGAAGAGGGTCAAGCACTCGAATTGGACCCATATTCTTCATTTTTATTCTAAAAACTTTTGTAATAAAACCATTAGTTTTTTTTATCATTCTCTTGTTCTAACTTACTCTCTAAGAATAAGACTACATTTTCCTGACTAAAAAAAAACAATATATATTTTTTAACATGTTCAGTTGACATTATGAAAGACATATGGCAATGTAACTTTTTTTCTTCTTCTTCTAATCGTTCAGGTGGTGGTGGGACAATGACTATGAGAAATTAACAAAGTTTATTAACTATAAAAAAAAATAATGGTTATTTTACATAAAAAATAAAACTTTTTTTTCTACAGATTAAAAATATAGCACTATCAGTAACACCATTGAGTGATGAATCAAGTGTATTTACAGAAGCAATTCTGTCACCCACAGCAGCGTTCAGAGATGTAACTACACTAGTTCTAGAGAATTTGGACTGGGAAAGAGGGTTGCTTAACGATGTTTTGGGTATAATTACTAGCCTAAAGGACTTAACCTGCGATATTGACATGCTTGAGGATCCGAGGTGGGCACATAGTCTTATGCGTGAAAATTTAGATTATGTTAAAAGTGTATCTGAACCGGGCCCTCATAACGAAATTCCACCACAAGACAATAAAGGCTGGCTCGATCGACTGTCTCCAAACACCTTGGAATATGTATTAGGAGACCTCATGCCACATCCCTCCAATGTGATTGAACAGACTGGGAGTGGTGGTGTTATCGAAAATTCCGTAACCCTCCTCCACCATTCCACTTAATGGTATAGATAGTTGTAGTAATACAACAGCAGCTAATTTTTCCGGGGACATTTTAAACAGCAACTTTACTATTAGTGGATTGAGTCCTGAACAAACAGGGGCAGAACATGAAAATAGTGCTACGTCCCCGGAATTTCCTGAATTTTATTTGTTAGAATCTCCTCTAAGTCATTTGCAAACATACAGGGTAGATTTTAGCCTTCCCGAGGAAAAGGCGAGCATTATTTTAAATGACCCCGTGAAAGTTCTCCATAGCTATATCGACAAAATTCGAGCAAAATTGAGATTCAGATTCAGAATTGGGGTGGTCGAGGGGGAATTAAAGCGTCGGTGAATAAAAAAGTTTAATTACAAAAGGGGACATACGGGGAAATTTTTTATTTTCATTTTTTGACAGGCAACCAGACTTTTTATCCAGGTCTAAACGAATTTGAAGACAACTTTTTCAACTGGGTGAATAAACTAATTTCAACTTTGGATACGTTTAGCGAGAAGGGAACTGGGTCCGCCATTTTATACATTTAACGCATGTATCTGAATCTCAGTAGATTTAAAAAAAACTTTATATTAAAGTATGGACAGGGTAAAAGAATAAAATGTCACCCAGATTTATTGGCTACAGGAGGGGTTTAAGGCTTCAGATTTGAAACGGGAGTGCAATGCTTTAAAAATGCGTTTTAGCAGCAGCCCATAAGACATTAAATAATGAGTCAACAATGAAAAATCTCGACAGACTTGCACGTAACGGTGGAAAAAATTTCCCTAAATTAAATTTTGATTGTTTACTGGTAATGTATCCGGTTTCATTTAAATAAATAAGAACATACTAGAAATCTAATGAAAATCTTGGGGTGGGGGGGGGGGTTGTTCTCCAGTATGACACTGAATTTGTAGATGGGGGAAAAAAACCGAATAAAAAAGGAGTTTTGTACTCAGTGAGGACACCGTCGGTGGAATATGTAAAAAAATGAGTATGAATTATTGATCCGACTCCTAAAGATCTAAATTCCTATTGTAATTTTTTCCCCGTTACGGAGATACTTCGACTCATCTGTTAAGGAAAAACATCAGGATAACGTGTCAAATGCCCTTGGTGGCTTTACCCGTTTAGATCTGAGAAAACGTTTTCAGATCCAACGAGGCACTGCAAACTTCACGAAAATCAAAGAATTGAAATGCCGGCAGAAGGCAAAGACACTTTACAATTTAAAAATTTTCAAAATTCCCTTCTACAATCTGATAAAATGTCATTAGACTGTGAAACAGGAATGATTGAGGTATTGGACCCATCAAAGCCAAATATAGTCAAGGAATACAGAATAGTTGCATGTTCCTACGCACACACCCGTCGTGACTGCAACAATAAAATATAAATGGAAGAGTTTTTTTACTACGAACGAGGAGGGCAGTATGGAAAAGTTATTGGTTTCTTTAATAAAAACGACAAACAAGGCAATTTCACGATTACATCATATCAATTATCCAATGACATTGTCGGATAAGGAGCAACTGGCGCTGGAAAAGGGGACAATTTGCTGGGTGTGTAAGGGTGCCATTGCCCCAAAAGACGCGGTGCAGGACCACAATCACCTTATTGACCCCAATTCAATGGGAAAAAGTAACTTTCGAGGGTGGGCTCACAATTCATGTAATTCAAAAATTAAACAACAACTTTTTCTACCGGTTTTTATACATAACTCTAACTATGATCTGAAGTATGTGCTACCTGCATTGGCACATCTTCAAAGAAATGGAACAATAGATGATGATGCATGGGTGATAGCCAGCTTTACGTATAAAATCATACCTAAATCATCGGAAAAATTGCTTGTTTTGGAATGTATGTGTAAATTTTTTGAAGCCGGCGTTGAGTGCACGAAAGAAATTCGCTTTTTAGATTCCTACATTTTTTTCCCTAGATCATTAAGTGAATTAATACAAGTGCAGAAAAACGATGACGGCTACGGTACTTTCCCCCATCTCAAGTCTCAATTTCCAGACGCTATATATAAAGTTCTAACAGTCACAATAACAAACCCTGATAACCGGTAGTAGTCATCATAAAAATCTATCGAGGACTATAGTCTATCTATCGACTTAATTTATGACTGCTTTAATGTTAGTATGTTTACCATCGAGGAACAAAGATTTGCTAAAAAAGTGTTTGCAGATGGAGGGCTTAAACACGGGCTTGACTACTGTAGGCTGTCTTTTTTGAGTGACGTTTTAACCCTGTTAGACATTATATGTAAAAATACGGATAAAATCGATTAGGAGTTTATTATTGATTTGGGCTATTATTTTTATTCGCCTCATCTAGTGATGGACCTTATCCTGAAAATTAGTGGGTAAAAAATTGGGCTAATCACCGACATTGATCAGCATCTGTTCATCGAGAGGTCAATGAGGGGGGGTTTTGTTTTTCACGGGGACCGTATCTTGGAAACTGATCCAACGGGGGAGAAGACGGGGACAAAATCAACTGCAGTGGTCATTGTTATGGATCCTCTCTACCCCTCAACCATGTCTCATTATGCACGACCTTGCGGTGACTATAAATGGCTCAATGATCCTCAAGCTCACCATTTACCCAACATTAGCGACAGGGTTGAGGAGACTGGATTGATTGGATGGTTTTTTGAAATTGATGGAGATACCAGTCGAGCTTCACGATTCAGTAAAGGATTTTGTTTTCCCGTGCATCAATAGACCTGTGACTAAGGACTCTTTGAGTCCTCGCAATAGGCGTTTAGTCGAGGTGGACGGATTGCATTGGGCGCCTTCAAAACAAAAGACTATTGCTGACCCTCGGCCGAAAAAAAACATAGTTGTACATCGTGTGGCTTTAAATTGAATGTGCAACAACGGTTCCAACGTCACAAAGTTTCACAGAACACTTGACTTTAGTCAAAGAAATTATCTGAAAATACTTGTTTACACTTTTGTCAACAAACGTTCTCAAGCACAGACGAAAGCCGAAAAAGAAATTTATAAACTCATTTTGAATTCGGCTTTCGGCAAAATGTGTGAGTGTTCGCAATAGGAATCGTTGTGACGTTGTGACCGATCCCGAACAATGTGCTCGAATTATTGCCGATCCAAACTACACTTCCTTCACAATCATTGGCCCGGACATGGTACATGTGAATAGGAAAAAATGACACATTGTATTAAATAAAAATATTGCTGCAGGCAGTGCTATCTTGGAGATCTCAAAAAAGCTCATGTTGGAATTCTACTACAATGTGGCTAGGGTACAGTGGCCGGAGAAGGGGCAAGTAGAGGTCTGCTAAGGTGACACGGATTCTCTACTGTTAAAAGTAAAAACCTCTAATCTAATTGATGATTTGGCGCACGGTGAAATTATCAGTTCACGGATGAACTACACCAATGGGAGTTGCGTTATTTACCATGTGATATTAAACATTGGGGCGCCAATTCTGCTTTTTTTTTTTATTTCTTAAACAGGAAGCGACTTGATTTCCCGTGGTATGTTTGTAGGTCCGAAGGTGTACTTTATACAGACACACGACGAGGAAATCAAGAAACGTTGCGAAGGAGGACCGACGTAAAATATGGATAAAAATGTTAAAACGAACAATTAGTTGAATTATAGTGTACAATATGCTAGGCAACGCGGAAAATTGGTGATAAATAATTCTCTAAACTAAAAGAACTTTTCTATATAAGTAGAAACCACTGCCGTCAGTATCATTTACGACATGATTAACGGTTGTCAGGACAGTGTGATTACCCTCCCCCTTGGTCACTATTTAACTTCAGACCGGATCGAATGTATTGCCCATAGGGAAAGTCTCGGTTTAAATAAAGTCCTGTAAATTATTTCCTAAAACCTTTGGGGGGGGGCCTCGCGGCCTTTGGGGGGGGGGGGGGGGGGGCTCGGGGGCCGGGGGGGGGGGGGGGCCGGGCGCCACCAGCGCGGGGTCGCACCGTCACCAAAGTTATCTTTTTTTTGGACTTAGAGCAGATTTTTTTTTTCAAGTGCTCTCTCTAA
Organism: Artemia sp. Qi Xiang Cuo; assembly: GCF_049724085.1. Classification (NCBI taxonomy): domain Eukaryota; kingdom Metazoa; phylum Arthropoda; class Branchiopoda; order Anostraca; family Artemiidae; genus Artemia; species Artemia sp. Qi Xiang Cuo. Next base: position 51,712,347 of record NC_142795.1, read on the forward strand.
TTTAATGTTTTTTCTCTATAAATAAACAAAAAAAAAAGTGTTTTTTCTCTCTGTGCCCATGCAAATGTTGTATTTTTTTATTATAAATGAATTTTAAAAAGTGTATTATTTTTTCAATGTATTGTTACTTTTTTATGTGCATATAATAAAAGAAAAAATATGATTCTTTATTCGTCTTTGTCTTCTTCTTCTTGAAGAACAGGGTTGTAGTAGGGAAAAATTATTAAGTAATTCGACAATTAGGGTCTACAGTTAGTTGTCCAGGTGAACTGTTGAAAGGAACATGTATCAATTTAAAAACCATTCAGATCGTTTCTCTGTGGATCCTCAATGTCGGGCAAAACAACACTCTTAACTAAAATAATTAAAAATTGTGATAAAATGTTTGTGGAAAAGCCGAAAAAATCTACTATTGCTATAGTACTTGGCAGGAGTCATACAATAAAATAAAAGCAATTGCTGCTGCCATGTGATCAGTGCAGATACAGTTCATACAGGGACTTGATTTTTTCAACATTATTGAACCAAACTCTTGGCTGATCATTGACGATCTGGCTGAATCTATTGAACAATGGTCCCAGCAAATGCTACAATTGTTCACTGTTAGCTCTCATCATGAACAGAGTTCCATTACTGTAGTTCTACAAAATATTTCTCATCAGAGTAAATGTATTTGAACACTTGCATTAAATTGCACCAGCTAACTCATATACTAGGCTTTTCGTGATTAAAGATCGACAAAAAAACACAATAAACAGAAATCTAAATGAGCCCATAAATTTCTAATCTCATTATACAATCAGGCAACTAATAAACCCCATGGCTATATCCTATTGGATCTTAATCAAAATACATCCGAGGATCTGCGTGCAGTCACAGATATTTTCGACAATGGAATTACATTATATCTCCTGGTGAACGCTAAACAGACTTATTAGTCTCTATAATGACATTGCAGAAATTAAATGAAAATAGGAATTGGTTTTTAATTCTATGCCCATCAAAACCTCAGCTTAGAAAAGCAATACTCAAACATGGTATTGACCATGATTCCATTAATCTAATATCTGATCTTTGTTTAAATTTGACTGAGGGTAATGTTCAACTACCATAAGTAGTTAAGCAACAGGCAAAGCAACATCGTTCCATTGTACGTGCATTGGCCTCTAAAAAGAAAGGAAAGAATTTTAAAAGGAAACGACTTCTTCAGACAGGCGGTAACTTTTTCACACTTTTACTGCCAATAATTGCAGGACTTGTAAACAGTTTTCTCTAGTGAGAATGGCAAAACCCTATAAATTGACTCCAATAGAACTCGCTCTCTCACCCGTCGAACACTTTGAGGACAATCTGAGTAAATTCCTCGACAATGAAACTATTGAGGATGATAAAGAACTGATTTTACTTCAAGATGCACTTTGTCAAGTTGGATGATAAGCTCAATCGCAGCAGACTGCTGCTGCTGCTGACCCCTACAACTGAACCCTTCTGAAGAAGTCTCCTGCTGCTGCAACGGTCGTAAAAAAATTCAATAAGGATGAAGCGAACACGTTTGTATCGACCTTTGTCAATCTAAGACCTCACTAATAGCGTGAACCAATAAAATAGCTCCTAATTCATCGCTATTGCAGGAATCCTACACAGTATGAAATCACTGGGGACAGGATTGTAATTAAAGACAAGAGCTATAATCTACTTGATTTAATGTATGACATGGTTACAAATCGTAAAGGACTATTATCATTTGACACTCATCTATACAACTTTCTAAATACATTAAACTTCCCCAAAAGTCTTATTGGCAATAGAAAAATTCTAAGAAAATTAAATGAACATTCATCATCATCATCAACATTAAAATATGAACTTGAAGAAGAAGAAGATTTTAAATCAATTTTGGAAAATACTAGCAAACCACTGGTGGCTAGACAAAAGTGAAGACGTATCAAGTCAACGTCACCAGCAGCCAATACACAAAAAGGTATCAGACATTACAGATCGCGTTTACGTTCAAAATGGCTGAAGTTCTGAAAGGCGCTTATAAAAATATTGGTAAGGCGGGGAGTTTAACTTCTCCCACAACTCTTTCCAAAGTCACAGGAATTCACACTAAAAGTGTAAAAGGCTATCAACAAAATGAACCAAGTTACACTCTGCATAGAAATCAAAGACTTCATGACAATCAATATCGAAAAACTAAGGCATTTTACCCATTGCATATAATGCAATCAGATCTCCTGACTCTAGACGATCTTCAAAGACGTCACAATAAACCGTACAAGTACAACCTACTTGCAATCAGTGTTTATAGTCGCTATGCATATGCAATTCAATTGCGATCAAAGAGAGGTGTTGAAGTTGCTCAGGCCATTTAAAGTATTCTCTAAAAGTATTCATATAAAAAAATTCAAACGGATCGCGGTAGTGAATTTGTTAATCCTCATGTTGCAAAAGTACTAGAGAATTATAGTACACTGCTCTATCATAGTCACAGTCCTATAAAGGCTGCATTGGCCGAACGATTGATAAGAACTATTCGACTTTTAATTTCAAAAATACGCCGGCTTTTATTCATGATCTAGATAAAATCATGTTGATTTATAATCAACGACCTCATCACTCATTGTACAACTCTACGCCAACAGAAGATTGTCATGGGAATCATAATTCAGTTGACACCTTTCTTAAGCAGTATTCCAATGAATCAAATTTAAAGCAGGAAAATTATTTCAATGTTGGTGATACAGCTCGAATTAATAGAACAACTAATATTTTTTAAGAGGGACAATAGTTGTGGTCCACTGAACTTTTTGAAGTAGCGAAAATTACAGACACTAAACCCATGACTTATCGCCTGCGTGATACCAAATATGAAGAGATTATCGGTGGCTTTTACGACTATGAATTGCAAAAAGTTAAAGATGCTAGTGAAATCTATCAAATTGACAATATATTAAAGACGTGTACTCGAGTGGGTAAGAAACAGTTAATTGTTCGTTGGCTATGATACAACTCTGATTTTGATTATTGGATCGGTGTTGAAGATATTGAAAATGCCCAATGATTTCTATGTAACTTTCATGTCCAATGTTTCCGATCCTCTCCAAACTGACTTGAATATGATAAGTGATTTTTGTACAAAACTCTCACCCGCTATCAAATTTGACATTGGATACGAATTAGCTCTTGTCTACTGTCTTCTCGAAAATATCTAGGACATCCTGAGAAAGGATCGTGTGTATGATATAAAAGTTATACCATTCGATTGGACTATGAATGGGTGGGGCCATTCCAACTAAGAATGGTCTGAACAACTTAAATCTAGTGACTATCCACATGTCAGATTAAAATATATTGAATATGATAAAATGGAAGATTTGTGTCGTACAGTCAATCGAAGAATCTTAGATTGTCGGACTGGTGTGTTCCATTTTTACTATTTATTGGAACATGATAGGATTTACAGTAGCTCACCTGTTGAAACTGAAACAATTATTCTCAAGGACAATTTGAGAGATGTTCTTGGCTTTAAACAGAATATGATCAATGGGAAAAATGCTGGCACCGTTTATAGGATGGATCAATTTATTTTTGCCCATTACTCACCTGGTTTTGCATCGGACTCTGGCTTATTTTTCCATGCATCCTTTGTGAAAACGCCAATGGTCAGTAATTCAATAATACCCCTCCTACGTGTTCTTGAACAAAAAATAACTCGCGAGCTTGCTCATCACTATGATATCAAGCATCTTCAGTATGTTTCTGTAAACGTTTCACATTTTGAACTCTGTCAGTTAACACTAAGAAGTGAATTGAGTGAACTTTTAGCAATAACAAAAGGCTTAGCAGTAATTACATGTCATTTTTGACCCATTGTCAACGACGACGGTACAATCAGCTAAAATGAACAATAGAAGAATTCCATTTGTCAGTCCCAATATCGATCGTTATGTCTGTGCTTTGAGTCTACGTCAAATAGACAATGGATTGGACTACTACAAGGGGCGTGCTACAATGTCTGGCTATGGTCTTGGCAGCTGGTTTGCTAGGCTATTTCGTTCTGCACTACCCCTTGCCAGAAAATATCTTGTACCTGCTGCATCAAATTTTGCTGCCTCCACACTACAGGACCGGGGGTCGGGCAAGAATTTCAAGGATAGTGTTAAGGAAAATATTAGATCTTCAGCAAGAGCCATTGGTGAACAATTAAAATCTAGACAAAATGGGGAGGGATTGAAAAGGATGCGTTCGCGTCATTCACTCATCAGTCTCCAGCCAGGCAGGAAGCAAAGGACATCAACAAGGACTTTGAGAAATAAAACAACAAAGGCCAATAAGCAGCAGAAGAAGAAAAATAAAAAGATTGTTAGATCAAAGAAGGATTTTTTCTCTTAAGATGACCTATCTCCCCCACAAGGAATCATATCCATCAATCAGTTCCTCATTGAATCAATTTAATGCTGAAAATGTTGGTGTCAGTGTCAAGTATGGCTACTATGAACAATTTCATCCCCAACAACCCGTCTCGGAAAATATACACTCAAATATTTTCCAATGAAGACTATTTCATTGATTTGTCGTCAACATTTATTGATTTAAATGTTGTGGTGAAGAAAAAGTCAGATACTGCAACTCCGACTGCCGGTGATTGTCTCTCCTATGAAAACTGTATTCTACACAACCTATTCAAACAAATTAATGTATTTATTAATGGAACATTGGTGAGCACAAGCAATAATTTATCCAACTATGCAAGCTACATACAATTTATGATGATGACGCCAAAAGCGTACAAGGAGTTGAGAGGACAATTATTAGGCTATGAATATCGAAAAGGTGTTGATACTGACGGTGAGTTGACTACTGCAGTGACCCAGGAGTATCATCTAGTTGGAAAATTAAATCATGAGATATTCAATATATCCCAATGGCTGCCCCCCAATGTCAAGATTGACATAAAGTTACAGATGGCCCCATCGAATTTCATTTTGAGAAAAACACTTCCTGCAGCACCCGATGCAAATGTTATTATTACATCGGCCATTCTCCACGTTCGAAAACAACAAGTTATGAGCTCTGTTGCAGTGGCAGTGGAGAAGCTAAGAGCCAATGGTAACAACATTAAACTTCTTGTCCCCCATACGATCACCAATCAACGTCACATTGCCACCGGCTCTCGTAGCTATAGCGATTCATCATTTATCAATGGAGAAATCCCATCAAAATTGGCTTTGGCCTTTGTGAAGAGTGGCAGTGCCGTTGGATCCTTGACTGAATCCCCCCATGATTTTAATTTTTTTTATCTATCTAGCCTTGTGTGCAAAGTGAATGGTATTCCACTGTACAATCTATCTCTTGACAGAAAGTCCTATAGAACTCTGCACGAGTTGACCATGCAGTCCCTAGATCATGACTCTCAACTATTTGAAAATGAAATAACCGATTCAATGTTTTCAAAAAATCTTTGGGTAATTGTTATGGACTTGTCAGGCACGCAAGATATGACCATAGTACGAACAGGGAATGTACGTTTAGAGCGTACATTTGCCAATGCTCTGACTGAGATTATCACGCTAATATCACTAAGTCTATATGAAACCTATTGGGGAATCCCGCCCGACGACAGGGTTCTACTAGACCTAGCACCATGAACACAAACCAAACAATCAAATTATTTACTATGAATCCATACATGTCCCAGTAAAAGTCCTATTGCATACCCTCGGACTTCATTGAAAAAATTCCAAGTGTGAACAATACCCTAATCATAGTTAATAGCAGTCCATCGAATTTGAAGACCGGCCATTTGCTATGCATCTTTCAAACAGCGAAGAATATTGAATTTTTTTGATCCTCTTGGCCTATCGTATAAATTCTACATTCCAGACATCAGCAACTTTATTGAAAGCAGGGGGGAAACCATTATTCAAAATCAACGAAGAGTACAGGATTTAACGGCTAAGATATGTGGCTTTCATGCACTACTCTTTTTCATGTTCAGATGTCGTGGTTACAACTATAAGCAGTTTCTCAACATCTACGTTGACTTACCTCAATTGAACGACTTTCTAGTGTATAATATACTTACAAGTTTATTTAATATTTATTTTAGTGACCTGATAATAAAATGTTCCAAGGATGTATGTTAAATTGTTTATTAATAAAAAAAAACTATATACATGATAAAAGGACTTTTCTACTCTTTAGATTTCATCCGCTACTAGGTATCTGTCGACAACAAGTAGTACAGGTAGAGTGTCTGAATTCACAGTGTACTGATCCTGATGTAGTGCAATGTCGGGGTCACATTTTCTACAGTAGAGTGTGACTTCACTCTTGTCATATCTCATTGTATAGTCAATGATACTATTCGCATTCATTCTATAGAATTCACATGTTTCAATTTGCCTATTTGAAGCAATTTCACAAACAGTGTCCTCAAGTGTCGAATCACATTCCGTCACAGCCAAATGAAAATCAGTGGATTTATAATCATAACACACAGTGTCTTCACAACAATGACGTAGAAACCATATTCTCTTGTTGTTCCAACAGTTGAATCGTTGACCTGGTGTCTCCACCCAGAACAGTCTAAAACCACGACGATACCAATATCGTAGCAATAAACTAAAATCACGGTTAGGATTCTTTCCAATCATACCGGGATATGTACTCTCACACTGATTACATTTATCATAATGACAATTTGAGCATAGGTGACCTCTAGGATGAGAGTCACACACCTCTTCAAGACAGGAATTACAACCTTTAATTTGCACAGCATATCCTCTATGCAATTTACACGGGTTGCATAATCTACACTTTTCATCATACTCCTCAATCATTGTGCAGTTCTCACATGATGACCAGCTGCCCAGTGAGTACATAAATAACGGACATGTATGGAACATTTTGTCATGTGTTGACACTCTCACTACCACAATGAAACTGAGCTAGCAACAAAAAAAATTGTCTGAGAGAGAGAGAGAGGAGTAAATCATCCTTGAGCACCATTTTTCTCATGAAAAAGTCCTAAATTTCTAAACTAATTTTTAAAAGCATATCCACAATATTATTTTGCCATGTCGTGATCCATATATCAATAAATTGTGTAAATGCATTTGGGCCACAATGTCGAAGCTTCGTGCAATAGTCTAATGATGGAGAATCAGTTTTCATTATATCTACAAGCATTCCTCGAGAAAAAATCTTCCTTTGAATAGACAACTCTAGAAAATCATCGTCTAGAATTTAACGTTTTTCCATAAGAACTAGATGCCTCATGATTCGATCTTTCTCGAAACTATCCATTTTTTTTTTAGTCCTAACTCGCTCACGATCAACTTAAGACTAAACAGAATCTATTTTTTATACTCTAGAAAATATACGCTAGTCTACTAAAGAAAGAAAAAATTACAATTGATTTATAAACAGTGTTATTGATCATAATTACAATAATAATATTCACTGATGCATTTTGTTCTCATCAATATATTTCGATAGGAAATCTAATGCTGACCGAAGTTTATTTATATGGAGAATATTTACTTTTCCAGCAAAACATAGCTGCTCCTCCTGCTTAAATTTGCTTAATGATATCACGTATCTCGCATACATAGTGTCCTATTCAAGGCATAGTCTACAACCAGCGGTTATTTCCACAGCCACATTAGGTACTCGTATATCGCTGCTTCTGCTGCTGTCGGTTCCATCATTAATATCCAATAGTGTAAATGCACCGCTAATTTTTTTTTCTCCACTAATATCCTTTCAAATAAAAACTATTCTCTTTGAATTCAATTATCTTACTAATATGAATTGTAAAGAAAACTATTCCTTTTATTCAAATTCCAATCACCAATCAAGTTATACTCGTTCCTCTTGGCAAAGGTGTAATGACCTGTAAAATAGGACAACTAGAAAACCTGTTTGGTACAGAGGCGTACGTAAAGTATAATGTTCTTCCAGAAAAACCTGTTTGGAACGGGAGCGTACGCAAAGTATAAGGTTCTACCAGAAAAACCTGTTTGGTACGGGGGCGTACGCAAAGTATAAGGTTCTACCAGAAAAACCTATTTGGTACGGGGGCGCTACGTAAAGGCCCAGAATAGACTAGGAAATTGCTATATGTCTCCGCAAATAACATGGAAATTGCTATATGTCTCCGCAAATAACATGGAAATTGCTATATGTCTCCGCAAATTCATTATACCTATTCTACTGTTACCACCCTTCCCCCGGGATCTGGGGGGGGGGTATGTTGACCCCGAAATTTTTGTTATCTGATCGTTGGATTATTTAAAACAAACTGGCAATCTCAAAATTTTGATCAGATGTATTTGGAGAAACAAGGGTGTGTGGGTGGTGGTGGGGGGTAGATGCCCACTAATCCCTTTTGACTCATAAAAAGACAACTAGAACTTTCAATTTCCAAACAAATGAGCCACCTCCGAAGTTTTTACGGCCAACCATTACATAAAAACCTTATATGCCCTTGGGGCATTACTTAAAACACTTGCCCCAGACTCTGGGGGTTTGTTTCAACCCCAGAGTTTTTGTTATCTAATGTTTTGAACTATTTTTAACAAAATGGCCATCTCAAATTGCTATCGGATGGGTTTGAGGGAAAAAGGGCGTTGGGAGGGGGGCTAGTTACCCTCCGATCTCTTAACTCTTAAAAAGTAAACTAGAACTTTCAATTTCAAATCAAATGAGCCATTACAAATGAGCCATCTGAGGGGAGGGGGGCTAGTTGCTCTCTGATCCCTTTTGACTCTTAAAAAGGGCACTAGAAGTTCTGATTTCCAATCGAATGAGCCCCTTCCGAAGTTGATACAAACCCCCATTCCATATGAAGTGCCTCTGGAAAAAAAAAAAAAGTAATAAAACATTGGAGCCGTACGGCCTTTACTATACGCAACGCTATAGCGTTGCCTCTGTTATACGAATTAACCCTAGGAAATCGGACAGTTCGTGGGAGGAGTTAACCTCGGAAGGACCTGTGGAATAGAAACAACATGAGGTTAAATTACAGCAAGATATAGCTTTGTAAATAGTTTCAGGTTGAGGTCCATTTCCTTCATGAAAACTAAAAAATGGACTTTAGATCATAGCATGACTTTCTTAGACACTATCAATGAATATAACGATCAAAGGTCAAACATTTGGCAGTTATGAAGTTGAGAGTATGTCAAAAATCAGAGGGAACACTGAACGACCGGAACTAAAGACCAAAAAATTAACTTTTTGTTGGTTTTAGAGTTGTTGAATTTCTCATTGATTGAATATAAGCAAAACATATAGCGGAATTACGATATGTTATCCAAAAACAATTTTATTAGTAAAACCGAGTGGGGGGGGGGGTTAAAACTGAGAACTAATAGTATGTTAGGATATGATAACCATAGACGTCACTTTAAAACGTGGGAGGGCAATGAGTTTTACCTACTGGGCGGTCACTTTTACTGACTAATTTGGGGCTCATATTGCTATTAAGATTATTTCATTTCTTTTACCAACTGAGACTGATCTTCTTCCAAATTGATTTAAGTCATTTATTTCCATTAGCCCAATGACCTAATATAATAAAAAAAATTGAGCCGGTAGAAAAGCGGCGCTTCGCGCCACTATTTTACAGACTCGATTCTTTTTACCGACTGGCTGTAGATTTTGGTGGGTGGGGTATCCCCCACCCTCTTACGTGACAACCATGATATTAACCATGCGCAAGCTTACAAAAATTTTTAACGAACACAATTTCTTGCTCTCTCCCTTGCCGTCTTAATCAAGCTGAACAAAAGCTTAGGTTTTTCCAACAAAAAAAGGGATTTTTTTTTTTTTTAACTAACCACACATATTGATAATAGCATTGAACAAAGGCTACAAGAGGATGTCACTTACCACCTCCATTCCGATAGCAAAGATACGGGAACCTCCAAATTGTTCCAAGACCGACAGCATAAGAGAAACAGGACATCATAAATTCAACTTTATTTGACCAATTGCCCCTCTCTTTGTTTTCATCAACAACTTCAGGGGTATAGGTTCTATCCATAGCATCTGGTTGACGATTGGGAACAAGACCTCTAACCTTAACATCGTTTCCTGGAAACATGTGAGTCTCCTGCAAAACAAGGACAAATTAGAGACAAGAATGACAATGGCCTCTGGAGTTATAAAAATAAAATGATTCCTTTTTAGGTTGATGTTTCCTTCAAAAACGATTGGAGAACGTCATCTGAGGTAATTATTAAACGAACTGAGATTTTGTGACAAAACTAGAGCTGTAACAATTTGCTTAAAAAAAACGAAAATGTTCGCATTTTCTTTTGTTTGAAACATTTTTTTTTAACACAAAGCAATTTTGAAGATGTAATTTGGTAGATGGATTACGCCATCTTATGGATGTATCTTACGCCATCTTACGTTTGTCAATTAAAACCATAGGGTAGTAGAAAAATAGCACACCAAAACTTTCACAGGCAACATAAACGTTAATCATATGACAAGACATGCATGTCAAATGGAATTAATTTACGGTGCTGACACAATTAGAATGTCCTAGTTGGAATACCCAAAAAGCAGATCTTGTCAAGGAAGAAGGCTAAAAATTAAGAAGAACAAAGACGTTGTAGAAGAGTAAAAAGAGATGACAAGGTAGAGAAAGATACAAAAATATAAAGACAACAGAGTGTTGACGGAGCAGCTCAAAACCAAAATAATAATCGGTGCTATACCTAGCAAATAATCTTACCCAAGTCTTTCACTTGCATTAACTGAGCTTAACCAACTTGCGAAGCTTTCTAGCTTCAAGTAGCTTGGAAAAGTTAGCATATTTGGTGAGCATTAGAGATTAGAAAAAGTTTTCAATAAAACGGAAAGCTCTTGCTGATTTATAAAGTCAAGAAAAAAAAGATAATAGAAGTTCAAAAGGATCGTTTACATAACAGGATAGATGGCTTAACGGATTTTGCAGTGTAATTGTGTTACGCAATAGATTAAAAAAATAAAAAACCTCATGGTTTTGTATACGATAGCACATGGTAAATAGGAACAAATCCAAGAGCATATAAACAAGATCTTATGCCACAGGCGATAGGCCATGACAACAACCTCAGTGAGAAGTTGGAAACAATGCTAGCGGAAAATCCAACTTAGTTCATTGCACTATCCATGTCATACATAAAAAAAGAGCATTATGACCCTAAGGACTTTAAAAAGAAACAATAAATTACTGATACAATGGCAATCTACCAAAAATACTGGACAGCGCCAATTAATTCATCTTAGGGGGAGGGGATAAAAATTTACAAGTAGAGCACAAAACTTTTCATATATATATATATATATATTTATTCACTTGTTCAGCGTTACTATTAGTCATTTGGTAGAGGATTACACTTCTACCACGTTTGGAGCCGAGGGCGGAAAAGAATGCCATATTAATGCTCCGGCTCAAATAAGCGGTAAAGTTTTACAAGAGAAAGTGCTTTACATTTTCCATTGCTTTATCCGTGATACGCAATTTCTTTTCCATGGTAATTCACAGCTTGAAACCACTCAGGCCTTCCCACCACCGTCCACCACATATCTTCACTTAAATACCGTCCGTACAGCACCAATCAGCTTCCAATCACAGAACTTCCTATTACTTGAGGTACGACCACACAGCTCCCCAACATACAAAATTCCGTCTTTCGCGAAAGACCACTAAAAAATCCAAATTTCATACGGGGTCGTGTCTCAACCTTGAAAAGTTATCATCACACAGTGTCACTGTAACTTGCTTGAAAATTTTTCGACCAGTCAAGGGAAAGACCCACCCAAGAAAATATAAGTTGCAATATACTTTTGTTTTTTCTCGCAGATTCAGTCGGAAATATTCACCCCCCCCCGGTTCAATTGTGTCACAAAGGGTTAATAGTTGGTAGCAGAGGCATCCCGAGACTCATTTCATTGGAGGGGCGATCTTCGTAAATTTTACCGAATCGCTACCTGATTTATGAAGAATTTTGCTAAATTTCGGCCGAAATTTTCGCCTTCGGCCCCTCTTCACCCCCCTCGGGACGCCCCTGGTTGGTAGTCATAAATTTAGTAGTGAAATTGGTGGTGTTCAACTTTTAAGATTGTTAGAGCTGTTTGAGGGTTAAATTATGGCTTTTGTTTTTTGATAATTCTAAACAGTGAAAAACTCAAATATCTTTTCGATTTAGCTGTGTTTAACAAAGACTAAAATCAAAGTATTATGAAACGACATGGTGTAATATAACTGGGAAAGGGGGATTGTGAAATACCCATTAAACGAAAATTATTCTGAGAACTACAGCTTTTAAGATACGATTTTCTCAAGGATAATAAACAGCAAAGCAGTCTAGTAAAAGTCGCAAAAACGAAAGAAATGGAATTCAATTTATATGGAAAAATAACAACAAAATGTTGAATTTCTAAGAAGATGCTTTGAAAAATGTCTGTCTACATAATTATTGAGTTGAAGTCTACGCTCTCCTGCCCCCCGCTAAAATCGTCTCAGTGGGACTAAGTTCAAATAAAAAAATGCATCGTTCTAAAATATACTGAGTAGATGGTTCATTTTGAAGTGCTAATACCATATTTACCTTTGCCAAATGATGTTAGAATGGATTACAGACTTGGGTGCCTATAGGTAAGGGGTATAGATTCGACTGGAATCTGATACTCCCCCTTAGAAGACCAAAATAATAAAAGAGTTGAAGCTTGTAAAGATTTGAAATATGGCACTTCTATAGAAAACGAAAGCTTTTATTCAGCCTCCTTTGATCTAGGAAAAAATATGTACGCACGCTTCTCCCTTCCCCTCCTTGAAAAATTGCAGTAGGCACCCATGCATCTGGTGCTCGACGGCTCGGCATTAAGCTTATGCCAATGAACACGGATAATCAGAAATTGCCCTTAAAGATCTATTGCCCTTAAGGGGCGACCATACTTGAAGCGACCTTCCTATCTCTCCCATAGTAAGTGTTTTGAGTTTGTCTGACATTAATAGTTGAGGCAGTTAGGCGGTCTCAGTCTTTTCTAATAGAACAGAATCAGGTGAACATTTTGATTTAGCAAAACGCTAAAGCCGACACCTATTTTTCCTGAAATCCCAAAAAAACTCGAAAACCTATTTTGGGTTTGCCTGCAAGATCGCTGCAGTCAATATTGTCGTAATTGGGACTTAAAAATGCAGCGGAAAATATTCTATTGAAGCGGTAGCAGCATATTTTTATAAAAAAACACTTGCTGACTCCAGTCCCTTCAAATACTTTACATACCAACGTTTTAAATTGCTTATCACCCGACAAAGACCCTAAAATACTTGGAATCAAACGGATGTGGCTGCATAAATTATGCTGAGGGGGTTAGCGCTTCCTTTTGTGCAAAAGCGGTCAGTTTGACTTTGATTTAGTGAAGCTTTAGCTCTTGAAATGATTTATTTGGTGTATATAATTTGAAAGCGTTAGCTTGAGAGTTGGACATTCGACAAATTGTGCGAATAAGTTGGATATACTGGGAAATTGTGAATTCAACAATCAAGTTTGACAACTATGGGGAAAAAGAGAAATAAGCGTGGGTTGGGTTTGCCAAATGTTAAGGCCCATCGTGAAAAATTGAAATTAACCTACTGTGCAAGAGGTAGGGCGAGTTTACTTAAGTATCTGTTCCAGCATTTGGGGTTAGACCCAATTCCAAAAGAGTCAAGTTTTGGAAAAGGATCAAGTTCTGCAAACCCCCCTACCGAACTAATTGAGCCGATGAAAACTATCACTTCTGGACGAAATCTACAACCGGAACTGCTCAAAGGTTCGCGCTGGATTGTTGACCTGCCGTATCTTCTTGAAAATTACGAGAAGCTCGTGATTGGCCACATGTGAGTTTATTTGTTCATTTTAGGTCCTCTAATGAATGCTAGTAGCCTACAAGGAACTGCCATAGCTTATGTGGTAGGTCCTTGAATAATATTGAGCCAGTTATATTGTAACTAGTCCCCAGTTCTATTATAAGTT